>NC_034178.2:10432225-10497225 GCF_002021735.2 Oncorhynchus kisutch | reverse complement strand
ACTCCTATAGTCTAAGCGCACACACACACACACACACACACACACACACACACACACACACACACACACACACACACACACACAAACACACACACACACACACACACACACACACACACACACACACACACACACACACACACACACACACACACACACACAGCAGAGAAGAGGAGGAGGGTCTTCTTCCACAATAGCAGGGACATGTGAAGGCTGCTATCGAGGCCACATCCACTCATAAAAACCCAGCTAGCGAGCTGTTTATATTCCCAGCAGATTTCCTGAAGGGCCATTCTTACCACCATTTGCAGCTTGTTTTGGCAGCTGAATGGTGTGTTGTATATGTGGACGTGACTGTGATTCTGCCGGGGTAACACATCTTATAAATCATTTGGGGGCTATTAGCATAAATCTCTCCTCTCGTAGCATCCGCGGCCTGCTGTTTGGTCGCAACGCAGCTCGCTGATTGGCTCAACGTTACCTAAGTCAAATTAATTTAGCCGTTCACGGAGATTATACCGCCCGCCTTATACCGCCACTGTGCCACGCAGTTAATTACCTATAAAATCAAGCTAATTCTGATGCTAAATCCATTTTAATTTATCATAATTAAGTCAGGATTGGATCCTTAAATACCTCGGCGGTCCATTATTGTTGCAATCATTGTTTGCTGCGTCAGGTGGTATTCTCTCCCCGCTCCAATCGTATGATTCTTAATAGATTTAATAGTACTAAGTGATCAGTTTGTTGTCGTGGACGTCGGAGTCAAAGGAAGAGGGACAGTCGTTTTGTCTCATGTGGGGGAGAAGAAGAATCCCTTGTCAGAGATGCTGTGTAAGATGAGATGAGGGGGAGGGTTGCTTCTTCTTCTTTTACCCCAGAAGGAATCGCTTTTTGAGAGGAAATGAATTCTCTTCACGTCTTGGGCGTTTTGACAGGCCGAGGCATAAGTGCAGATATTGAGAAATGACAGGAATGGTTTACACGCCGTCGTTCATCCCTGGTGGGGTTTGTTTCTGCGTTTCCTTCAGACAAAATGCCTTCTCTTTCTCTTTCCCCCTCTCTCTGTCTCTCTCTCTGTCTCTCTCTCGTCTCTGAATTGCCATTTGAAATCACACCGAATGATCCGCTCCGTTGACTACCTGACACAAAATACCCCCCCCCCGTCTCATTTTGTCGGAGAGATGAGCCGTTGTTTTTGCAGTTTTTATCTGCGTCGTAAAACCTGATCTCCATCCAGCCGCTATTGATTGTCACCTGTTTATCTGAGACAATGGTGACAGCAGTGCAATGGTGAACTTAGTATTACATTTGAGCAGAGAGAAAAATGTGTTTTATACTGAATTAGAAAAATATTGATACAGCTTTTCGCAAACCACGGTCATTAAAAAACGGAGGTTTATTGCTAAAACATGTGGTTAAAAAGGAAGCCACAAACGGCCTAATTTATTTGGATAAATGGACCTGTCATGTCAGTGCATGAGGAACGGGTCCCTCCCACTGACCCTTGACCTCTCTGGTAAGTACACATGATCACGAGTGTGTCCCAAATGACACCCTAGTCCCTACATAATCCACTACATTTGACCAGGGCCCATAGCACTCTGGTCAAAAGTAGTGCACTACATAGGGAATAGGGTGCCATTGGGGACACAGTTACACGGCCCATATTTGCAACAGAAACAACTGAACCGCAATGGCCGCCCTGCAACAGTCCTCCTCCAGCACCACGCGCAGTAGCCAGGCAGCAGCCAGATCCCTGAGGATTGCAGCAGGTTTTCTTGTCATTTGCGACACACCCCCCCCCCCAGCCCAGCTCCTGGCTGATACTTGATATTCAGAGGATAGCAGCTTTTGTCTCTGAGATCTAATCAGTGTCCCTGCGCCTGCTGCAGAGGAGAGAGAGAGAGAGAGGAGGGGGACTAAGGCAGACTGTTTATGTGTAATGACACAATATAAAAGGCAGCCTGTAAAACACAATCTGCAAACTGCGCTTTTCAAGGGGATTTTCCTACCTGGATTAGTGTCAGGCATAGGGATGAAAACGGAAGGAGAGAGGAGAGAGTCAGGGGCCGTGTGATATGGGAGAGATTTTGTGTGTGTGCGTGGCACGTGTATGCATGTGTGAGAAAGCGTGTGTACGTGCGAGAGAGTGTGTGTGTGTATGTGTGTGTGTTCTGCCGGCCTGAATGTTTGTGTAGGAGAAGGTGGGTAGGAGGGAATAATGGAGTAGAAATAAGCGACAGTGGAATCATCTAACCTTGCCGTTGTCTCCAGAGGTTTATTTGCGCCAGTGTTGTCAGTAATGCTAGTTCTCTATGAGGCTGTTAATGGATGGGAGCACAATAGTTCCACAGCCGAGAGAAGCCTATTGGGTCTTAGAGGAGTCTTTGAAAGCCCTCTGTATGTTTTGTACAGGGCTGAAAGAAAGTGGAACTGTGAAGGCTTTAGTTTGCCTGTTAACTACATCCACTGTGAGGGGGGGGGGACTGTTTTACACTGTGAGAGGGGGGACTGTTTTACACTGTGAGAGGGGGGATTGTTTTACACTGTGAGAGGGGGGGACTGTTTTACACTGTGAGAGGGGGGGACTGTTTTACACTGTGAGAGGGGGGACTGTTTTACCCTGTGAGAGGGGGGATTGTTTTACACTGTGAGAGGGGGGGACTGTTTTACACTGTGAGAGGGGGGATTGTTTTACACTGTGAGAGGGGGGGACTGTTTTACACTGTGAGAGGGGGGGACTGTTTTACACTGTGAGAGGGGGGACTGTTTTACCCTGTGAGAGGGGGGATTGTTTTACACTGTGAGAGGGGGGGACTGTTTTACACTGTGAGAGGGGGGATTGTTTTACACTGTGAGAGGGGGGGACTGTTTTACACTGTGAGAGGGGGGGACTGTTTTACACTGTGAGAGGGGGGACTGTTTTACCCTGTGAGAGGGGGGATTGTTTTACCCTGTGAGAGGGGGGGACTGTTTTACACTGTGAGAGGGGGGACTGTTTTACACTGTGAGAGGGGGGGACTGTTTTACACTGTGAGAGGGGGGACTGTTTTACACTGTGAGAGGGGGGGACTGTTTTACACTGTGAGAGGGGGAACTGTTTTACCCTGTGAGAGGGGGGATTGTTTTACACTGTGAGAGGGGGGGGCTGTTTTACACTGTGAGAGGGGGGGACTGTTTTACACTGTGAGAGGGGGGACTGTTTTACACTGTGAGAGGGGGAACTGTTTTACCCTGTGAGAGGGGGGATTGTTTTACACTGTGAGAGGGGGGGACTGTTTTACACTGTGAGAGGGGGGGACTGTTTTACACTGTGAGAGGGGGGACTGTTTTACACTGTGAGAGGGGGGGACTGTTTTACACTGTGAGAGGGGGGACTGTTTTACACTGTGAGAGGGGGGACTGTTTTACACTGTGAGAGGGGGGACTGTTTTACACTGTGAGAGGGTGGACTGTTTTACCCTGTGAGAGGGTGGACTGTTTTACACTGTGAGAGGGGGGGGACTGTTTTACATTGTGAGAGGGGGGAATGTTTTACACTGTGAGAGGTGGGGACTGTTTTACACTGTGAGAGGGGGGACTGTTTTACCCTGTGAGAGGGTGGACTGTTTTACACTGTGAGAGGGGGGACTGTTTTACATTGTGAGAGGGGGAACTGTTTTACACTGTGAGAGGGGGGACTGTTTTACACTGTGAGAGGGTGGACTGTTTTACACTGTGAGAGGGTGGACAGTTTTACACTGTGAGAGGGGGGGGACTGTTTTACACTGTGAGAGGGGGGGACTGTTTTACACTGTGAGAGGGTGGACTGTTTTACACTGTGAGAGGGGGGACTGTTTTACACTGTGAGAGGGGGGGACTGTTTTACACTGTGAGAGGGTGGACTGTTTTACACTGTGAGAGGGTGGACTGTTTTACACTGTGAGAGGGGGGATTGTTTTACACTGTGAGAGGGTGGACTGTTTTACACTGTGAGAGGGGGGATTGTTTTACACTGTGAGAGGGGGGGACTGTTTTACACTGTGAGAGGGGGGACTGTTTTACACTGTGAGAGGGTGGACTGTTTTACACTGTGAGAGGGGGGACTGTTTTACACTGTGAGAGGGTGGACTGTTTTACACTGTGAGAGGGTGGACTGTTTTATACTGTGAGAGGGGGAACTGTTTCACTGCGTGTAAAAAGATCTGGGAACACTTGTAAATCAAATAGAGATTCACGCTATGTGCTTCTGTGCATGTGTAAACTCTGTGTGTGAGAAAGAAAGTCTATGTGTGTGTTTTGTCCGTCCAAAATGTCAGACAGCCCCTTCTCTCCCCTCTCAGCTGAACACTTGTCATTTACTGTCATGTTAAAGTGATAATGGTCACTAATTCCACACCAACCCCCCTCCTTAAGAACTAGTGACATTTCCACCACTGGCCTGCACCCCCCCCCCGGCCCATGAGCTCTGAATTGGAGGTGGTGTGGGGTGTGTGTGGCGGGCAGCGGGGTGTGTGTGTGTTTCTCTCTTTTCTCTCTCTCTCCTCTGCTTTTGTAACCGTGCTGATTGGATTGTGTTTGACAGATATGGAGTCTGGAGAGCGGCTGGCCTCCCCCGCGCCCCCCACCCTGCCCACCGCTCGCACCTCCTCCCCTGCTGCCTCCTGCTCCTCTTCCTCCTCCTCGTCCTCCCCGGCTCCCCACTCCAAGAGCAGTCTGGCCCACAGCCCTGCAGCCTCACTGGGATCTACCCTCAGCACCTCTGGTAAGACTGCTTCATCACTCCGTGCCGTGCGTCACACACATACACACACACACACACACACGCATGGTCAACACCCTGTTAAACTGCACATGACTAAATACACAAAATGCACACTTTACACACACTTTACACTTCCTACAGAGAGACTGATTTACAGAGACACTGGTTAATAACCACTGTCTGTATATATAGAATAGAAGAACCCCTCCATAACTACTGCCAAGCATATTAGCTGTGCACTGTGTAATGAGTGGTGTAGAAACTAAAAAAACCTTAAGATTCATCTTTAACTCAAAGTTCTCATTTTTTCAGCACAAGGAAGGATGAGTTTAATGCGTTGCTGACTTCCCCTCAGTATTAATGATGTAGTTATTGTTAGGCCTGTGAAAACACCTTTTCTCCCAGACTCTGCCTTCCTCTGACAGCTTGGGTTGCTGCTGAAAGGCTGCTGCATTAATGAAGCCCAAACAATTAGAAAGCCTCTTTTGTGTAATACGGAACACACACACACATATATACACACACACACACACATATATACACACACACACACACATATATACACACACACACACACATATATACACACAGATATGCTCGCTCATGTCTCCTGACAACCTCTTGCTAGGTGGCTGCACCACTGATTTGTGTGTGTGTGTGTGTGTGTCTCAGGCTGTGCCTGCGTGATTTAACATGTCTGTCAGCCACTCAGTGTCTTCGTGCCAGCTCCAAACACCCAGGCCCTTTCTCTGCATTCTAATTGTGGTCTCAGAGCCATTATGCAGCATGAGGAATACACACACACACACACACACACACACACACACACACACACACACATATATATATATATATACACACACACATATACACACACGCACATACACACACATATATATATACACGCACACATATATACACACACATATACACACACACATACACACACACACACACACACATATATACACACACATATACACACACACACGCACACACACACACACACACACAGGAGTCGACAGATCACACTGACCAGCAAATAGCATGCAAATTTCACACTGCACTAGTTGTTGTCTTTCTCTTTCATTATAAGAAAAGCGGCAAAATAAAGGCCCCAGTATTTATCTCTCCCTCTCTTCTCCCCCCTGTGCTGCTCCAATGAAGCAGCCATTAGGCCATCTTCTCATGCATTATACATTGCCCGTATCCCTCTGCGCCATAACCTGTTCTCAGATTGTCTAGATAAGTGATTTTGGGCCGAGCGTCAAATGAAATGCTGAGAGGCAGGCTTCTAGCTCTGAAGTTGTGCCGAGCTTGATCAAGTCAAGCAAGAGTTCTTTCATATGAGACGTCTTGTTCCCGCGCGGAGCGGAATCTAACGAGGAGGATTAATATTAATTATGAATTATATATACTATACCTATTATATACCCACTGATGTGGGTGGCAGGTAGCCTAGTGGTTAGAGCGTTGGGCCAAGAACCCGAAAGGTCGCTGAATGGAATCCCTGAGCTGACAAAGTAAAAATCTGTCGTTAAGCCCCTGTTTAAGGCAGTTAACCCACTGTTCCCCGGTAGGCCGTCATTGTAAATAAGAATTGTTCTTAACTGACTTGCCTAGTTAAATCCCCAATTGTTAGTCTACATTGCAATTACATTGTTTTATGTCTACTGGTTGAATTGTTTTCACATGTGGTTCGTTCCACAGCTTTGTTTTGGTTTCATATTGAGATGCATTTCTGTAGTCTTTCATTTCTCATAGCCTGACGAACAGTACTCGTTCAACATGCTTCTAAAGCTGTTGGAACATGATGGAGAAGGTAAATTCGTCTTCCTGCCACCTACACTAGTTACACTAGTTACAATTAAAGGAATAGCCACTCTGTGCTAATGGAACTTGTGGCTGTGACTTCAGACTCGGTAACTAGGAGCCATTTGAACAGTAATAACACTCCTCCATTGTCATATGATAGCCGTTGGAACTATTTGATGTCATGGCGGATTCTTGTCGCAGAGGTATCAGCAGAGCAGAGAGAGGAATTAATTCAAGGTCTTTTGCCAACCTGCCAATACTACTTGAGAAAAACATTGAAGAAATCTCAGATGAGCAAGAACAGTGGTGGAAGGAGATGGGGGAGGAGGGGCGTGGGGTGGGTGGGGGGGGCATGCAGTGTGTCATTGATGAGGATATCACTTTGAAAAAGCCCGGGCGCATGTAGCAGTCTTTCCTACTGGGATCGGCTCACGGATGCAATTAACTTTAAATCTGTCCATGGAAATTTGATTGACTGCAGCAAACAACAAATTAATCCCCCTTCGGCTAGCATCCTCCGAACATGAAAAAAAAGGGCCCAGCGCTTTTTTGGAATGCAGTGAGTTTGTCAGAGAGAGTGGAGGAGGAGGGTGGAGGAGAGAGAGAGAGTGAGAGGATATCAGGTAATCCTGTATTTCTGCTCGGCTGCTCTCTTCTCTCCAAATTTCTGATTAAATTATTCTCCAGCTGGAAGCGCATTAATATTGAAAAGGCATTTGCAGATGTCACTCTGTTGCTCGGGGAAGGTCGGTCGAGGCGAGAGTGACGGGCGGGGTTCTGGCGGGAGGGAGACGGGTTGTGTTTTGTACTTTCAGTCATTTGTCTCCGTATCCGCTAGCTGACTTTGGCACGGCAAGGCACTCCATATTCAGCATATTCTAATGAAGTACACAAGGTATTTCTCTCCTCTGTCGTGGTGCAGCAGACTGCGAAGACTAAGGCCTTGAAGCCGGCTCAAAGGGCATTTTCTCATGTGTCACCACACCACTCTGCCTCTGGCACGCTGGCTGGCACTCTTTGTTTCCCTCCCCACCTCCCACTAAGCATTTAAACTCCGCTTCCCACATGCAAATCAACTTTTTTTATTAGCCTATTGTGATGTCTTCCTCAATCTCCTTAGACTTCCATATTACTGGTTTACAATATGG
The DNA here is from genome assembly GCF_002021735.2 of Oncorhynchus kisutch. Lineage (NCBI taxonomy): Eukaryota > Metazoa > Chordata > Actinopteri > Salmoniformes > Salmonidae > Oncorhynchus > Oncorhynchus kisutch. The sequence continues at coordinate 10,489,515 of NC_034178.2, read as the reverse complement.
TGATGGCATTTAGGCCATTTTAGGAATCTGTCTCTAGGGAAATCACACATTTACATTTCGTTAGTCCTAAATTGCTGTTGAAAAGATGCTCCCAGCATTAGGCCTACGGTGCCCTTTGTGCACATTTAATGATATTGTCGGTGCACAGTCCGGCCTACTGTCGAAGAGTTGGAACATGAACACTTTCCCCTCTTCTATAAGTGAGATAATGTAATGCGAACTCAGGATCAACCAACCAGACAGTTATGTTATGTAATATGATGCTATATGGACATTTTAATTCGATTCCCTTGATCATCTCAGCAATTTACCCTCAACATTGTTTTCACTTCATGCTCCCATCACTATATTGTTGATTATATGTAGCTGTTTTAGTGCACGCAAAATTAAAGTGCTTTAGCCTAGGTATAATTATGTTTAGTTGAGTTTTTTTCTCAGTTATGACAGCCAGACAGGCAGGCGCAAATGTTCCGGTTCTGTTCTGTGCGTCTCAACTCCATCATCTGATTCTGTAGGACTTGGGGGCATCACACTCACACAGCGCTCACTGGGCGTGTTGTAGGTTGACATTTTCACAAGCTCAGTGAATAACACTTTAAATCTCCTGTCATCACTTTTTATGCATACGTATTACCTGGCTCAAAGAGAGCTCGGCTTCGCCCCGCCGCAGCCTCCCTCCCTCCCTCTACCAGCCTCTCTGTCTCTCTCTGTCTCTCTCTCTCGCTCTCTCTCTCTCTCTCTCTCTCTCTCTCTCTCTCTCTCTCTCTCTCTCTCTCTCTCTCTCTCTCTCTCTCTCTCTCTCTCTCTCTCTCTCTCTTTCTCACCCTTCTGTAATGGAAATTGAATTTGCATGAAATATGCTCAGACCCAATTGCATCTGACTGTGCGAGGAGACAATGCACTCCGGTTTCCCTGCCAGAAATGATTGTACTCAGGTTTAGGGGAAAGCTTGATGACTATCATGTTGAAGTATTCCTCTTTTTTTGGGCAGTGTGCTGCTGAAATTTAAATCAGAAAAGGTTTGGAGGAAAGTATTAGGAGCAGGCTCTACCGCAGGTACGCCTCTCAACACCACACACTGATGTATTGAAGGACCGCGACTTGCTTGTTATTCGCTCTACCACTGATTTAGCCTATTGGAGCTTGTTTCATTTGCATGGTGATAGACATAATGGAGTAGCATGGAAGGATCAGTCCTATACAGTACCTGCAGAAACACTTCAATTACACTCCCAGCGGTCCAAATGTCCCGCTGCTCAGCCCGCATCAGTTTCAAGTTTCTTGGTAAATACAAACTCGAATACTTATGGTAATTTCTCGCAGCTTAGTTTTTAACTCCTAAGAACGTTCTCTTTGTAGCCTAATTAAACAAATCAGCTCCCCGTCAGAAAATATCATATGAGTTGTCGACTGTGATTGCTCTTTTTGTCTTCTTCTTCTCTCTCTCTCTCTCTCTCTCCCCTACTGAAGTACAGCCTAGAGCTCCGTCGATCTAGAACACGCAGGATGCACGTCTCCCCTCTTGAGTAGTGTCTCTGTCTCAGTCACTCCGATCTGAGCTGCTCTGTTCTGTGTTTGAAACCAGCATGTGTAATCCTGTCAAGCTCCAATCCAGGGCAATCTTTGTCCTTTACGCTGCCTAATGTCTGGTTGAATATACATAAAACAATCATCGTACCCAGCAGAAAACCTGTAGGGGGAGAAGAGGAAACATCATTCAACTTAAACACACAGAAGGGATGAATACCTAAGAAGCCAGCGAGTCAGGGTATTTCGAGGGCACAACGAACCCTCGCGTCACCTCTGAATTCAATTCAGTTCATTTATACCCCAAACAGAAGCACAACTGCTGATCAAATCAAATGTTATTCGTCATATGGTTTGTAAACAACAGGTGTGGACTAACAGGGACACTGACTCACTGACTCACGGGCCCTTCCCAACAACGCAGAGAGAAAGAGAATAGAGAAATGATAGAAAAGTAAAACACGTAATAACAGACACACAATGAGTAATGTGGCAACTGCTGATGTGACGACTGAAGTCTAAAGGACTTAATAAGTGCATTCGATTGATGTATAGTTTTTTTTGTTGCACTGTTTGTCCATCAGGTCGTTTGTATGGGGCGATGAGCGACCAGCAGCCCTACACGTTGTCAAGTGCCTTCCCCCTGGTCAGCCACCCAGCCTTCGGCCTGTACACCACCAGCTCAGGACGCCCAGAGTTTGGAGGCCTGGGGTCGTTGGGGTCCCTGGGTTCTCTGGGGTCCTTGGGGATGTCTGCTGCCCTGGCCGCACACCCCCAGCTGGGGGCTCTGACAGGTAAGAGGAGGGGCCCGGGTGTGGCGCCTGGACAGATGTAACATGATTGGGTCCAGGAGATTTACTTGACCTGAAGAGCAGATGAATGAAACAGCATGACTAATCAGTATTTAAGGGTGTGCTAACTTCTAATACTATTTAGGCGATTGTAATTGATATACCGTACTGAACTTAGTGGATGAGACAGAATGACACTGACATTTCGATGTCCTCCTCCTTGTCCTCTCTCTTCATCAGAATGGTGGCGAGCAGCAGAGGCCCACAGTAGGGGGGCAGCAGCCTTCCTCCCTCCGTTCCTGGGCCTCCCTACAATGTTCACCCCCCACATCCAGCAGAACCACAGCCCCCTGCAAGCCCCCTCCAGGACCCCCAGCAAAAACGGACAGATCCCCAAAGGTACAGCTACGCCCATCTTTCTTACCTTGAACCCTTCCGAGTGCTTCATTCTGACCTATACAGATAATAACAACTTAGAACAAAGGTGATAATTGCGACACTTCCTGTGCTCATCAGGGGGAAATATGTATTGTATTGTACCTGTATATTGGCACAGAGTGTGAAGGAGCTTCTCACACCTGTTCAAAAGCAGCAAATGATTTTACCGCCAGGAAATAAAAGGTACCCTTAAGAGGGTGAGGTATTTAAAGCGCAACGTTTATTATTTTTTTACCCCTCTGGCAATTGCGAGAGATGTGAATGAATTAATCATTCCTGTAAGCAGGTGGTGGAAACTGTTCACAGGGATTAAGTGAGAGGCTCCCTAGTCTCGGCAGTCTCCGGCTCCGTGATGAGATTTCTCCCGTCGAGAACCCTATAATGACTTCCAGTCTCAGTTAATGGCGTATGTGTAGGCTTTTATTTTCTTCTACTCTCTGTCTTTCTCACACACTCTCTCTCTCTCTCTCTCTCCCTCTCTCTCTCTCTCCCTCTCTGTCTCTCTCTCTCCCTATCTCTCTCTCTCTCTGTCTCTCTCTCTCTCTCTCTCTCTCTCCCTCTCTGTCTCTCTCTCTCTCTCTCTCTCTCTCTCTCTCCCTCTCTGTCTCTCTCCCTCTCTCTCCCTCTCTCTCTCTCTCTCTCTCTGTCTCTCTCTCTCTCTCTGTCTCTCTGTCTTTCTCACACACACTCTCTCTTGCCTCTCTGTCTCTCTGTCTGTCTCTCTCTTTCTGTCTCTCTCTCTCTTGCTCTCTGTCTCTCTCTCTGTCTCTCTCTGTCTCTCTCTGTCTCCCTCTGTCTCTCTCTGTCTCTGTCTTTCTCACACAATCTCTCTCTCTCTCTCTCTCTCTCTCTGTCTCTCTCTCTCTCTCTCTCTCTCTCTCTCTCTCTCTCTCTCTCTCTCTCTCTCTCTCTCTCTCCCTCTCTGTCTCTCTGTCTCTGTCTCTCTCTCTCTCTCTCTCTCTCTCTCTCTCCCCCTCTCTGTCTCTCTCTCTCTCTCTCTCTCTCTCTCTCTCTCTCTCTCTCTCTCTCTCTGTCTCTCTGTCTCTCTCTCTCTCTCCCTCTCCCTCTCTGTCTTTCTCACACACTCTCTCTCTTGCTCTCTGTCTCTCTGTCTCTCTGTCTCTCTGTCTCTCTCTCTCTCCCTCTCTGTCTTTCTCACACACACTCTCTCTCTGTCTCTCTCTGTCTCTCTGTCTTTCTCACACACACTCTCTCTTGCCTCTCTGTCTCTCTGTCTGTCTCTCTCTCTCTGTCTCTCTCTCTCTTGCTCTCTGTCTCTCTCTCTGTCTCTCTCTGTCTCTCTCTCTGTCTCTGTCTCTGTCTTTCTCACACACTCTCTCTCTTGCTCTCTGTCTCTCTCTCTCTCTCTGTCTCTCTCTCTCTCTGTCTCTCTCTCTCTCTTGCTCTCTGTCTCTGTCTCTCTCTGTCTCTCTGTCTCTGTCTCTCTGTCTTTCTCACACACTCTCTCTCTTGCTCTCTGTCTCTCTCTCTGTCTCTGTCTCTCTCTGTCTCTCTGTCTGTTTCTCTCTCTCTCTGTCTTTCTCTCTGTTTCTCTGTCTTTCTCTGTCTCTCTGTCTTTCTCTCTGTCTCTCCGTCTCTCTCTGTCTCTCTCTTTCTCTCTGTCTCTCTCTGTCTCTCTCTCTCTCTCTTTCTCTCTGTACCCTTTCTCTCTCTCAATCTATCTTTGATGCTATCTTTTAATTGATCTTTTATTATGTAAACCACTCATGTTGTGCTCACACCATGTTCAGCATGCCTAAATGAGATACGCATACATCTATATTTTCACAAGGCTTTTTATTCTGTTTCTGCATTCAGAAGAACCCCTGATATTTCTTTAGAGTTTTTACTCGTAATGTCTTGTTGCTCAGATGAGATTGAGATGCTGTGTAACGGTGTGCTGTGCCTCTTTCTGTGCGATTTCAGGGGTGAACGGGGCAGTGAACGGAAGTGGGGTCTCCTCCCCAACCATGCAGGGGTCTTACTCCATGAACGCGTCCCCATCTCTGGGTGCCTCCCAGTCTGTTAAGGGCCCCAAGGCCAGGGGCCCCAGGAGCAGCCCTCACAGCCAGAGCCACACAGCAGAGCTACAGCTGGAGAAAGTACCCCACAAACCTAAAGACCAGGTCAGCTCAATGATGTAGTGGCTCTAGGTTACTGATGACAACGTCACGAAAGTGATGCGCGCACATCGATGTGGGCGGAAGCCGCGTTGTTATGATTCTGAACGCTCAGATAGCTAGCAACAATGACAAGAAGCTGCCATGTCGTAGGTGGCTCGTATCAGCTCGTTGTATCTTGTTATTGATCCCATGTCTTGTTTTGAGGTGTTTTGCTGGATTTCATGTCAATGCTAATATGGCAAAAAATGATATAGTGGTCGTTATACAATTGTATTTATGTTTTCAATAAACATTTGGAGATGAAATATAGTTTACAGGTTGTCAACAGTCTAAGGCAACAGCTTTGAAACACGTCGGTTGTGTTGGTAAAAGCCAACCTGTCTATATCTATAGTAAAGCCTGAACTATTTGACTCGGGGTCTATTTTGAACTTTTTACGTTTTCCATTTCCAGTTTAGAAACAAAAATCAAGTGGTCAAAATGTACACTGGTTGCTTTATTGATTGACGGCTTTTCTGCCTTAATGCAGAAGCCCAGTACAAAGCCAGCAGAGGTCGCCGGGGTCAGTGACAGCGAATCAGGCTCCTCCTCGGACAGCTCCAGCGACGGAGCCATCAGCAGCGACCTGGAGGACCTCGGAGGGGAAGAGGACGACGACGATGATGATGACGACGATGATGAAGACGAGGAAGAGGATGGAAAGTGTGAGGTGTGGAACTCTGAGAAGGAGAAGGCGAGGCGGGCGAAGAAAAAAATGAAGGTACAGTGATAGTGTGTAGTACTGGTAGTGTGTAGTACTGGTAGTGTATAGTACTGGTAGTGTATAGTACTGGTAGTGTATAGTACTGGTAGTGTATAGTACTGGTAGTGTGTAGTACTGGTAGTGTGTAGTACTGGTAGTGTATAGTACTGGTAGTGTGTAGTACTGGTAGTGTATAGTACTGGTAGTGTGTAGTACTGGTAGTGTGTAGTACTGGTAGTGTGTAGTACTGGTAGTGTGTAGTACTGGTAGTGAGTAGTACTGGTAGTGTGTAGTACTGGTAGTGTGTAGTACTGGTAGTGTGTAGCTACTTATGTCTGTGATGTGCTCCGGGGTAAGCTAACAGTGGGCTTCCTCTCCTCCCCTCCCTCCCCAGATCGGGACACTAAGCTCGGGCATGAAGGAGGCCCTAGACAAGAGGAACAGCCTGCCCCACAGCCTACCCTCCGACCCCCCCACCCTGGTCCCCTCACAGCACTGCCCCTCTCCTCCTACCCTGTCCCAGAGCTCCCCCCTGTCCCTCCAGAGCTCCCGGCCCAGGGAGGAGGGTCTCCAGCAGCACCTCAGTGTCATCCAGTCCACGGGCCTAGCAGCCAGCTCCATGCCCCTGGCTCTCCTCACCCAACCCCGCAGGGAAACCTCCCCATCACCCCTGTCTGCCTCTCCAATCCCCCTCATCACCTCCCCCAAAGGACGCACCACATCCTCCCCCAAGCCGCCCAAGCTCCTGCCCTCCTCGCCGCAGAACCTGCCCCTGTCCCTCTGCACCTCCCTGTCCCGCTCGGTACCCCTGTCCTCCTCGCCTCAATCCTTCCCTCTCCTCACGTCGCCCATGGCCAACTCCCAGCAGACCAAGCCTCTGAAGACACCTGGCAGTGGGAAGGCCAGTAAGAGGAAGCTGCTGGAGGAATCACTCTCTCAAATCAACGAATTCAGGCTCAAACAGGTTGGTCCAGTGTCCTCTCTGCCCAGCCACTAGCAAGGAATATGGTATTAAGTATGACTTGCCTAGTTAAATGAAGGTTCAATCAAATACATACAAATAAAAAATCCCATTATTCACACAGTAGCTCTTTTTCCCCATGGTCAAATAATACCACGGATTGGTTACTGGCTAGCTTAGCTTTTCACCTCATTTGAATAATCTAAAGGCGGTCGAACATGAAACCGTTTCTCCTTTCACAGTTAGAAGGTTGTCGGTATTCATGGTAACAGACTGTAGTTGAGCTGCAGTAAGAGGGCTGCTTCCAGCCAGAGGGAGTCAGAGAGGGAAGTGGCAGTCCTGTCTGAGTCGTTTGATTGGGTGTCCCGCGGTGCTGCTCAGCCTGTAAACCAAAAGGTCAACCAAAAGGTCAATGCTTTTGGCCTCATTACCTCAGCAAAGCAGACGGCACATATAGTTACTGTATGTATTTATTAACGTTTTACTGTCCATTTAACACATTCACAACTAGATAGAACATATAAATATTTATCACCTTCTGCAGTGCATTGTGGACCTCTCGCATGTAGTCGAAATGGTTGAAATAGTAGTTAATTGATTAAGCTAATTCCTATTGCTCCGGTCCGCTAGAAGTGGAAATCTGGTCTTCTCCCCTGGTCTATTTTACCGGTGGAGAGGTTATTTTTTAACCAAAGGCCTCTGCATTCCCCCAGTGGTTCAGGAACTGCTGTATTACGTGGTCTGTGAAATGGATTTGTTTCACTTGATATCACATCTAGTTGAATGTACATGTCGAAGCCCTAACCTGTGTTTGCTGAAACACGGTGCAACGCCAAACGTGACTGTCGTTCTATAAAATCTGCCGTTATGCTGTTTAGAGTAAAACACAGATGCATGACGCTAACACTTTTCACAGACTCATAACTGTAGTAATTTAAGTGAGATATGGGAACTGGAAGCCGCTTCTCAGCGGTTTTACTCTTTACTTAGTACAATGGCTGTGGTTATTGCCTTGTTATACGCAATTGTCTCCAGGCTTCTGTCCTCGGCACAGTGAGACAGAGTGAGCCAGCCATTGTGCTTCATCACCAGCTTGAATAATCGACATAGATGCAAATTGACAGCTGGCACAATTATGCTGTTTTCTCTTTTCTTTTCCCTTGTTTTATCCCTCTCTCTCCTTCCCGCTCTCTCTCCTTCCTTCCCGCTCTCTCTCCTTCCCACCCTCCCTCCTTCCCACCCTCCCTCCCTCCGTTCCAGTCTTTACTCTCGCAAGGCCAGACGTTCCCGGCGGCGCAGCCCAAGAAGCAGCAGGGTCACAGAACCTCTCGGAAGGCTGCTGGGGTGACGTCATCCTCCTTGCCGCCCCCCAAGCTGTCCTCCTCGGAGAGTCCGGGTGGCGGTGGCAGAAGCACCAAGTTGCCCCCTGCTCTCCTCCCCCCTCCCTCCCAGAACAACCACTCCAACCTCTTCCTGTCCAGCGCTCTCCTGGGCCTGGTTGCCCACCCCAACGGAGTCATCCAAAGCACCACCGCTCAGGACGCTCCACTGGCCCTTATCACCAAGCCCCGCAAGGACTCCAACAAGGACCTCTCTGGGGCAGGGGCGTCCCTCTCGCTGCCCGTCAACCTCAGCACCGGCGGAAGGGCCCACTTGGCCTCCTCTCAGGGCCCTCCGGCGAGGCCCGCTACCTCACCCTCACCGGCCACGGCCCGGGGCCCCAGGAAGATCAAGGCCCCCAAGGCCCCTAAGCTCCAGGCCCCTAACCTCCAGGTTCAGGCCCATGCTCTGGCCCCCATGGCAGCCTGGAAGGGCCTCTCTCAGAGTCACCTGGTGCAGTCTCTGGTGGACCTGTTCAGAGGGGCCGAGGCCGGCCTCCCAGGTCTCCCCGGTCTCCCTAGCAGCAAGGACTCTGATGACTCTGTTGAGGATGACGACGACGATGACGATGATGATGATGATCTGGATGATTTGGAGGATGATGAGGAGGACTCGGATGACAGCTTGTCAGGTTAGATACCTACCGTTCTGACCGTCCTAATGGAAGGCACATGCAATATTTGTAGTGTACAGTATTTTTGGGGTTACGGTGATGTACAATAGTGAACACTATTCAACCATTGCTGAGTCTCCCAGTGATTACCCCTCTCTTTCTGGTACCCTGCTCTCAGATTCTGACAGTAACTCGGAAAGCGACGCGGACATCTCCGGTGGCAAACTGAAGGACCCGAAGCTGAAGCTGTCATCTTCAGGCTCCGCCTCCAAGAGGGAGAAGACCCCACTCAAGCTAACCAAAGGCCACGCCTCCTTACTGAGCAACTCAACCAATCACACAGCCACCAGCTGCTCCCCGCTCAACCTGCAGGTCATCAAGACGCCCAACATCGTCACCAGCTCCAGTGCCTTGGCCTATCACAGCTCTCCTTCCTCCTCCTACTCCCTGGCCATGCCCCCAGGTAACCGCAGGCAACACACCTTAAACGCCTGGTACATTGTCAAAGCCGCTCAAGTTTTAAATTGCCCCATCACTGCAAATCTAGCATCAGATTACCCTAACCTCTATCCTATCCTTAACCATTAGGGGGATGACAAAATATCTGACCCTGTACCAGTTGTTATGGCCAACTTCTTTACCTACTCTGCCAAAGCTACTCATACAGCTCAAGCACAAAACCAGTCTGCAAAACCACCTCGCTGTACCTTTTAACTGTTGAGGACACATAACCACACTGGAATAGCTACGCTCACCATTATATGCTATCATCTTCAGATGGTTGTGGGGAGAAAACAGGGAGAGGAAAAGGAGGCTCTATTTTTAGTTAGCCGGGCGGTTGGCTGGCTTAACAGGCCTGGGTTCCTGTAGGTGCATGTCCTTGGGCTTAACAGGCCTGACAACTTGTTTGGCACTTCTGTCGTGCCCAAGCTTTCTTTCTTTCTTTCTTTCCCCTCTCCTCTCCTCCCTCTCTCTCTCAGCACTGGGAGATTTACCCAGCTTAGGAAAGGAAAGAACACACACAGAGATTCCGATCTTCCTAAGCACGTTTCAATTCAACATGCTTCACTGCCCATCAAATTCACGTAGGAATGTCAGTGATTTTTCAGGACATATTTTGAGTCATTTCTGAAGTTGCTCTCAGAGCACAGAGTTTCTCAATACTCTACCGGGTTAAGTAAACGTAACGCAGAAACAATAAGGCACTCTCATGGCCACAGCTGGTGGGTTGGAGACACAGTGGACATGCTCGGGGCAGCGCTCCAGTCAATAGGAGAAGGCACACCTTTGATCTGAAAGGCCTGCATATTGGAGTGAGACCCAGCAGCCCCGTTTGTCTCACACAACGAAACACTGCTCATATTCAGTACTGGGATGCTGTGGCTATGGTTGGGTGTTTAGGGCTATGGAGAGAAGGCTGTGTCTGTGTATTGTTCAGTCTGACTAATGGGTTCTTTCTCTCTCTCTCTCTCTCTCTCGCTCTCTCTCTCTCTCTCTCTCTCTCTCTCTCTCTCTCTCTCTCTCTCTCTCTCTCTCTAACTCTCTCTCTCTAACTCCCCCCCCTCTCTCTCTCTCTCTCTAACTCTCCCTCTTTCTCTCTCTCTTTCTCTCTCTCCCTCTAACTCTCTCCCCCACCTCTCTCTCTCTCTCTCTCTCTTTCTCTCTCTCCCTCTAACTCTCTCTCTCCCTCTCTCTCTCTCTCTCGCTCTCCAGGCGCAGGGAAAAGAAAGAGGGTGATGGATGAGCAGGAGTTGAGGATACCTCTGGAGTTGGGGTAGGTCGAGTGGAGACGTGAATTGAAAAGCCCTCTCTAGCAATGGCAAAGCCTCGGGCATTCGGTCACTCACCCCCAGTTTCCTTCCGTCCATGTGTTTTCCAGCTGGCAGAGAGAAACGCGGATCAAGAGCGTGTCTGGGAAGATGCAAGGCGACGTGGCGTATTACGCGCCATGCGGGAAGAAGTTGAGGCAGTACCCAGATGTGATGAAGGTAACAGTCACGCTACCCCTTAGACTAGCCTTACGCTAGCAACTAGCCTCACCCTCACGCTAGTGCTCACTTAGCATCAATGCCAACTGTGACCTTAACATGACCTAAACATCCTTTTAGTTAATTTCCCCAATCCCTTCCTCTGCCTACTAAAAGCTGACCTGTCGTTAGAGCATTGATTCTCACTGTGCTTTTGCTCAATTTCCCCCCTAATTCTTTTGATGCTTAGTAGTAGAATCGTCCGTTTTTAGCTTCAATGTCACACTTTTACATACTTTCACATTGGATATCCCTGTCTCACCAAACGTCATTATTTTCTCTTCTGTAGTATCTATCCAGAAATGGAATAAGTGGCATCACACGTGATAATTTTAGCTTCAGTGCAAAGATAATGGTTGGTGACTTCTATGAAGCCAGAGAAGGACCCCAGGTGATGTCTTTTCATCTATCTATTGCCCGTCTCATTTTTTGATTTCCTCATTTCATGTACAGTAGAAACTGTATAGTGACTTAAGCAGTTCAGGGACATTGATAGAAATCAGCCATAGACTCCAGTAGTGCTACCCCCTAGCCCCCTTTGTCTAGGGAGTCATGTAATATTCAGTTGACATGACTTCTTCAGGTGACCAGTCATATAGTGTACAGTAGGATAGTTTAACTAGCTGAATGTCGAATGGAATGTGTTGTAGTGGTGTTCATAGCACAGGTAGAAATTGGACCATTATCCGGTTCTTAGCTTTGTAGTCCAGTAATACCACTATGCATTGCATATTTTGATCTTTGATCTGCCCTCTTTTCTGTCATGAGTGATCGATCTAAAGAGTCAAACCTAGAGTAACAGTAGAGTAATCAAAGCAACCGAAGTATGTTGAAGCCGTTTATTACCCACATGACACTAACTGCCCCTCTACCCTGTTGTTTCGCTCCCGTCCTACCCGCAGGGTCTGCAGTGGAGCCTGCTGAAGGACGAGGACGTCATCCCTCATATCCTGGCCATGGAGGGCCGGCGGGGACGGCCCCCCAACTCAGAGCGCCAGCGCGGGGCCGAGGGGGGAAAGGGCTCCCGGAGGAGGAAGGGCCGTCCGTCCAACGTGGGAGAGGGTCTGGCGTTGGGGGCCGAGGTGCCTAGCCCCAGCGAGGCCAAACTCTTACGCAAACTGGAGGCCCAAGGTGAGGAGAAGAAGATGAAAAAAAAACAGATCTCTGTTTTGAAGTCTGTGAATGCTACCTACCAAACATGTTTGGTCACACAGTAACGTTCCATCACCTCTCTCTGCAGAGATAGCCAGGCAGGCGGCCCAGATGAAGATGATGAGGAAGCTAGAGAAGCAGGCCATGGCCAGGGCAGCCAAAGAGGCCAGGAAGCAACAAGGTACACTACATCTGAGTGTATACACCATTCCCTGCTGTCCTTTTGTAGAGATGTACAGTACCACTGCTGCAAACCATTTCTTAACACCTAAGCCCCTAAAGTCTCTCTTTCAGCCATCATGGCGGCCGAGGAAAGGAGGAAGCAGAAGGAGCAAATGAAGATCATCAAGCAGCAGGTAGGGCATGCTTTACGTGACACCACTTCCTGTCAAACCGTCTCCCGCCTTTGATCATGGAGGGTGTCCTTGTTTTACCACTGCATCACCGTTTGGTTTGCATAGTGTATTGATCCACCTACCTCTGTGTTTCTCCAGGAGAAGATCAAGCGTATTCAGCAGATCAGGTTGGAGAAGGAGATGAGGGCACAACAGATTCTGGAGGTACTACAGTCAACTGACCCAATACCAAACATATCCTCTGAATTAGCAGAACGTCACTCCTCAAATGCATCCCAGAGCCTCAGTCTACTCTGTCCATAGTATTTTAATCTTACCCAAGCCTATTACTGAATAATACCACAGTGTTGGAAGGAGTAATGTCTCAGGCATAATTCCACATGGAACTAATGCTAAATTGGTCTTGGTTGACGGCTGTTGAATATTAAAATCGCTGTCTCTGCTAGCTGTCTCAGAGTCAGACCATATTTAAATGAGACAGAAATCATTTTTTTCTATTTTATCAGACAACAGCAACAGTTTAGCATAAGTGGGTTGGAAAAAAAACATCTTTCCCTTGCATACACAATTACACTGTAGGAGCTCAAGTATTTTAGCAGGCCTAAATCAAATTTGAGTTGACACGGTTGGCAAGCCACTCTTAACAGGATTTTTTTGCTGTTTGCAATTACATATTTAAATGATACATGATTCACTCTCTGTGTTCTACACATTTGACTGGCACGTGAGGCATGCGTTTCATTTTCGGTTACAGGGAAAATATCATATTTTGAGTGCTCGGTGCGAACCTGCGGAGTGGCATGTGTCTGTCAGTCTGTCTGTCCAGATGTCTGGCAGTGAAATGACGTTTGACCCGATTTGCATTCGCAGGCTAAACGGAGAAAGAAAGAAGAGGTTGCGAATGCCAAAATTATGGAGGCAGAGAAACGAATAAAGGTGAGAGTTTGTGTTACACACAACATCTCAATGTAAACCAAAATGTCAACGTTTTTTTCCCAGGTGAGATGTGTCTGACAATGAGATTAGGCATGAGCTGTGGCTCCTCTGTAAAATGGTCTGGAATCCCATCAGCCCTAGTGATTTTCATGATGGTGGCTGCATGAAAGTGTATTGATTTTCTCCCCTCATCTTTTCTGTCTTCCCCTGAAGGAGAAAGAGATGCGAAGACAGCATGCAGTCATTTTGAAGCACCAGGTACGCAGCACTTTTTAGCAGGACACCTTTTCTCTACTGACATAATTGAAAGGATACTAAATACACTTCAGCTAGATCAGTGTTTACAGGGTGTGTGTGTGTGTGTGTGTGTGTGTGTGTGTGTGTGTGTGTGTGTGTGTGTGTGTGTGTGTGTGTGTGTGTGTGTGTGTGTGTGTGTGTGTGTGTGTGTGTGTGTGTGTGTGTAACTAGATATTTTATTAAACCCTTTACTGTTTCTCTTTGGTCAGTTTCCATTCTATTGGGTTATTTCTGATCTTTGGGTATTTTTCTGCTAAACAATCTGTTTTTTTGTTGCTGTCATTTCTGTTCCATAATACTTTGCCAACTCTCTCTGCCAGGAGTTGGAGAGGCATAGACTAGATATGGTATGGGTATGTTTATTTTTGTACATCTAACACCGCATCGTGTTTCCTGGTTGTGATATGGTTGTCATAGCAATGCATTAAGTATAGCACTGGCTGCAATCATACTACATTATTCTGCATGGCTTTTCAGCAAAACAAACAAACACACACACACAAACACAACAGTGTGTCGCCTCCATCTGCTCTGAGACACCCTCGCTCCGCCTGCGGTGGTTCGGTAGCTCCCCCCGCACTCCTCAGAATGCATTGCAAAAGGCCGGCCATGCCCTGCCATGCTCACTCTTACTGTCTGAAAGTACGCTCCTCTCGATGAGTCATCCATCACATCCATCGTCTAGCTGTTGTTTTTGAGTGGCTGTGAGTGCTTGAGTTTTCCAGTTCCAGACATTGAGCTTGTGTCCGTCTCCGTCCACAAAGAGCTGCCCTTTAACCTGTTACGTCCCATTGAGTCTCTGAGGTTGCGTCTGAAATGGCATAGTGCACTACCTCATAGTGCACTACTTTGGTCAAAAGTAGTGCACTACATAGGGAAGAGTTTGCCATTTGGAATGCTGCCTGAGTTGTTCTGCTGCTCTGTTCTGTATCTGTACCTGCCTGTCTTCTGACTGGCTGTCTATTGCTGTACCTGCCTGTCTTCTCTAGCAGTCTGACTGGCTGGCTGGCTATTGCTGTACCTGCCTGTCTTCTCCAGCCGCTTGACTGACTGGCTGGCTTGCTGTCTATTGCTTGTTGAGCGTGTCTGTTGCACATGATTAGAGCCAGGAGTTTTTCCTAACAATATAAACCTGAGCAGGAGAAGCTCCTGACTCTACATGCTGTATGCAGCTGGCTCCAGAGAATTTGTTTCATTGACTTCTGTTTATCACATCACTGAGTTCCCTTTCAGACAGACAGTCACTGTCCTCGCTTTGCCTTGATCAAATCCTATTGGTTTACAATTAAACAGTTGGAGACAATCTATCCTCAACCACGGAAGTCTCCTTGTAAGACCTTCACCCCCCCCCCCCCCCCCCCCCATAGGTTTAGGCTATTTTCAATCTGGAACGGCTATCAGCTAAACAGATGGATGATACACAGAGCAATGTTTGTTTTCATCCCACTGGCTTGTGGCTATGATGACTCCGTCATTTTGCGTTTGTTCCGTCAGCTTTTTACCTAGAGGCATCATAGCTTGACCCTAACTTCTCTTTTTGACCCCGTCATCACCATCTACCGCATTCTCCCTCTGATGCTTTCTGGTTGTCGTCATTCGTACCGTTGTCTTCTTAACCTCAGCTTCAACTGTACGTGTTGCTGTATGTGAAAACCTCACCATGATGGAGGCGAATGGTGGTTTTCCTCCTTCGGTCCACCTCTCTGACTTAACCTGTGGAGGTTAAGCCTTCTCCGGTGTGTAACGTGTGTGTGTGTGTTTTCTCTGCTCTGCTAGGAGAGGGAGAGGAGACGGCAACACGGGATGCTCATGAAGGCGGTGGAGGCTCGCAAGAAAGCAGAGGTACGTGACACACACACACGCCAGAAGGTCCCACTCCTCCTGAAACCATCCAATCCCTCTCTCCTCCCTCTACTTTTCATTTCTTCAATACACTAACTGAGTCAAAAGAATGGCCCTCGAGCTCTTTTTCTTTTGAGAGCGCAGGCAGGGGCGCCGGGCTGAATTCTAAAACTACTCAGCAGACTCGGCTTGACATTCTTGTCTGTTTTACCTCCACTGGCGTGAGCCCATTAACTCTCCCCTCCTCTCTCCTTCTCTGGGGCCCTCAGGAGCGCGAGCGCTTGCGGCAGGAAAAGAGGGATGAGAAACGCCTGAACAAGGAGCGGAAATTGGAACTGAGGAGGCTGGAACTGGAGATTGCCAGGGAGCTGAAGAAGCCAAATGAAGACATGTGTCTGGCCGATCATAAGGTAATAAATGACCCATCTTGCCCATGATTCAGTCCTGCATGATGTCTGAAGGGTGACATCATTAAAGGGACCTGGCTTTCCAAATTCTAGGTGGCCGTTTAATGTAGTTACATCTCTTTTATGTTATATACATTTGAACTGACAAGTTAATGTTGTCTAGGTTTGGGTTATGTGTGGTTAAGTGCATTGTATCATCACAATGGTTTGTATGTACAGTATATCTGTTATCTATCATATGTGAAACCTGAGTACTGGACACGGTTTGTGCTGTACACTGCCATCAAGTGGCTGAAGAGAGTAATGCATAAGGCGGGACGAGATAATAGCCCACCACATGTTTACTAATGAAAACCTAAAAAAAGTTGCCATTCAGAGCCATGTGATTCAGTCATTGGCATAGAAAATTCAGTCATTGGCATAGCAATATGTTAGTCACACTACTCCCCATATACTGCAGTCCGCATAGGGCACAATAGGAGTCCCAGGATGTCATTTGAGAAGTATCCTAAACATTCCTCCCTCTCTCCTTACCTTTCGTTCCAGCCTCTTCCAGAGTTTTCCAGAATCCCTGGCCTGATCTTGCCGGGGGGTGCGGTGTCTGACTGCCTGATGCTGATGCAGTTCCTACGCGGCTTTGGGAAGGTGCTGGGCTTCGATGTGGGGGTGGACGTTCCCACCCTGGGCATGCTGCAGGAGGGCCTGCTCAACGTGGGAGACAGCATGGGACACGTCCAGGACCTGCTGGTCAGACTGCTCTCCCTGGCTGTGTGTGACCCTGGACTGCCCCCTGGACACAAGGTGAGATACTGTACATGTACAGGAACATACCAAGCAGGCTCTCACATAGGTGGAATAAAAACCTACACACATTGGTCCGCTTTTCCCAGACACAGGTTAAGCCTAGTCTTAGACTAAGAAACTAAGAAGCACTTTCTATGGAGAATCTCCACTGAACATGCTTTTTAGTCTAGGACTTAATCTGTGCCTGGGAAACCAGTCCATTGTCTATGAGTCAACACTCCCCTGGAAAGTGTACATGTAACAACTCTATCACGACCCTCCTGACATCCCCTTCTAGACCAAGACCATGACTCACCCATCCTGTCTCTTTCCTCTCCCCCCAGACCAAGACCATGCTGGGGGATCATCTGACCAACGTGGGCATCAACCGGGACAATGTGTCGGAGGTGCTGCAGATGTACATGGGGGCCCATTGCGGGCAGACTGACCTGGCTGAGCTGGCCCTCAGCCTGAAGACCAAGGCCTTCCAGGCTCACACCCCCACCCAGAAGGCCTCCATACTAGGCTTCCTGGCCAATGAGCTGGCCTGCAGCAAGAGTGTCGTCAGGTAGGAGAAAATAACAGGAGATGCCAAACATTGAAATAGATAATGCTGCAGCAAGAGTGTCGTCAGGTAGGAGTAAAGAACAGGAGACGCCAAACATTGAAATAGATAATGCTGCAGCAAGAGTGTCGTCAGGTAGGAGTAAAGAACAGGAGACGCCAAACATTGAAATAGATAATGCTGCAGCAAGAGTGTCGTCAGGTAGGAGTAAAGAACAGGAGACGCCAAACATTGAAATAGATAATGCTGCAGCAAGAGCGCCGTCAGGTAGGAGTAAAGAACAGGAGACGCCAAACATTGAAATAGATAATGCTGCAGCAAGAGCGCCGTCAGGTAGGAGTAAAGAACAGGAGACGCCAAACATTGAAATAGATAATGCTGCAGCAAGAGTGCCGTCGTCAGGAGGGAAGAAAGAACAATTGAAACGAAACAATTAAAGGTCAGGTTCTATCTGCAGCTAAAGCGTTGACAGGTAGGAGGAGTGATGCTGACCTGCCAGCGTTGTACATCACACAGGCCTCATACCAGTGGAGCTGCAAGGGAATAGATTATTGGGCGTAAGGAGATCAAACATGGATTCTTGTGTTTTTACTGGCTTTACTGACAGGACATGCAGACAACATTTCACAAGCACGAGAGAACATCCTGGTAGATCAGGCATCGTTGTCCCTTCCTGTCTCATTAGGTGGAGCCAGTGTGAAAGGTTTAGTGTACAGGAGGCTCACATACTGTTGTGAGCCTACTGCCTTTTAGCTCCTTACAAATAATGACGTTCAGTTGACTTCACTCAGCTGCTAATGCTGTCGTGTTTTATTAATGCTGTGTAAGACTCTGGATAGATCAGCTAATCTGGAGTGGGATTCAATTTTGATAGAGAGAGAAGCCAATACATAAATTATTCACTAGAATGGAGGGATACTAGTGCTGCAGGCTATTCACTGTACAGAGAGAGAGAGAAAATTGTACTGTTTGTGTTAACTAGAGGTAACTGGTAAAATAAAGGAAACCCCAACAAAAAGTGTCTTAATAGGGTGCTGGGCCACCACGAACCAGAACCGCTTCAATGCACCTTGGCATAGATTCTACAAGTGTCTGGAACTCTATTGGAGGGATCTGACCATTCTTCCACTTGAAATTCCATCATTTGGTGTTTTGTTGATGGTGGTGGAAAACGCTGTCTCAGGGGCTGCTCCAGAATCAAATCAAATCTAATTTATTTATATAGCCCTTCGTACATCAGCTGATATCTCAAAGTGCTGTACAGAAACCCAGCCTAAAACCCCAAACAGCAAGCAATGCAGGTGTAGAAGCACGGTGGCTAGGAAAAACTCCCTAGAAAGGCCAATACCTAGGAAGAAACCTAGAGAGGAACCAGGCTATGTGGGGTGGCCAGTCCTCTTCTGGCTGTGCCGGGTGGAGATTCTCAGAATCTCCCATAAGTGTTCAATTAGGTTGAGATCTGGTGACTGGGACGGCCATGGCATATGGTTTACATCGTTTTCTTGCTCATCAAACCATTCAGTGACGTCTTGTGCCCTGTGGATGGGGACATCGTCATCCTATGGGGACATAGCCATGGTAGCCAAAATAATGGCATGCCCAGCATTTTTATACATAATCCTAAGCATTATAGGATGTTAATTGCTGAATTAGCACAGGAACCACACCTGTGTGGAAGCACCTGCTTTCAATATACTTTGTGTCCCTCATTTAGTCACTGTTTCCATAGTTACCTGTACGTGTGAGCTGACATATACTGTATCTTACTCTGTTTCTACAGTGAGATCGACAAGAACCTTGATCACATGACCAACATGAGGAAGGACAAGTGGCTGATCGAGGGCAAACTCAAAAAGTAAGTGGTGTGTGTGTGTGTGTGTGTGTGTGTGTGTGTGTGTGCTTCTGAAAGCTCACCTGTGTGTTTCTCTCTCTCCAGGTTGAGGACCATACATGCCAAACGGACCGGGAAGAGAGATACCAGCATGGGAGGGGAGGAGGCCCAGCCCCTGGGTACGCCCTCCTCTGGCCTCAAACGCAAGAGAAAGGCCGGAGCAGAAAGCGACGACGACGATGAAGAAGACGAAGACAGCGACGACCTGGCCGATGAAGATGACGAGGAAGAGGAGGAGGAGATGAAGAAGGGGAAGAAAGTGGAAACGTGTGACGAGGACGATGGGGACCAATCAACTAGTGTGGAGGAGCTGGAGAAACAGATAGAGAAGCTAGCCAAGGTAAGTCCTTCCTTCCGGAGATCTGAGAGTTCCATCTCTATGGAAGAACAATACTAAATAGTTAGATATTATTGATTCATTGATTTAGTTATAACTCAGGTCATGGCGTTCTTGCTTGGTTTCACAGCAACAGCACCAGGTGAGGAGGAAGTTGTTTGAGGCGTCCCACTCCCTGCGCTCCATGATGTACGGCCAGGACCGGTACCGCCGGCGCTACTGGGTTCTGCCCCACTGCGGAGGGGTCTTCATCGAGGCCATGGAGAGCGGAGAAGCTGCAGGGGAGCTGGAGAACGAGAGGGAGAGGAGGAGGGCGGCAGCAGGGGAGGTGCACATCAAGGAGGAGCCGCAGGAGGAGGAGGTGCAGAAGAAGAAACCTGGGGGCGTCGGCGGGGAGGAGAGGAGCGTCTACACCCCCGTGGGGTCAGAGGAAGGGAAGGAGGAGAAGAAAGGTTCTCCCAATCTTTTCCTCTTGCAGTCAGCCTCTCTCTCCAAACTGACCACGCTCCTCCACGTCGCTAAGGAAGTTGCCAAGGCAACCCGCGAAGCCGAGGCAGACCCCCATCCCAAATACAACGGCAGCCCCATTCCACTCTCTGTTACCACGACAACAATAACAACACCACCATCCTATCCCGCCCACAACGCCTCTCTACCCGCCTTACCTACAAGCCCCTGTGCGTCGACGGCACCCAACCTGCCATGCGAGGAGGCCAAACCCGGCTACCCCTCCTCCACCTCGTCTCCCTCCTCGTTCTCCTCCCTCCTGAGCCCCCCACCCCAGCTTTTCAGCCCTATGAAGACCTCCACCCTAATCCCTAACCCTCCACAGCTCCAGTACCTCCCCAGTGACCAGCTCCTCAGGGTCCTGACAGAGAGGAGCGGTCACTGGTTCACCCTGCTCCCCCGCTCTCCCTGTGACGAGACCTCCCTCACCACCTCTCCCTCCCCAGGGCCCGGCCCTCTCCAGTCCTCCCCGCTGCCCACCTCCAGCCTCACGCGGCCCAGGTCTCCCTCGGCCTCCCCCGCCCTGCCTCTCACCCCCTCGGCAGCGTCGGCCTCAGCCAGCCCCCACCATCCAGCTGGCTTCATCAACTACCCTCTGTCAGCCCTGCAGGTGAGTACGCTGCCAGGACAGACCCCTTGTCCTAATGATTTATACTGGTAGTAGAAGCTGATAATGGAAAATCCTATGAATAAATGTAACATCAGAAGAATGTAGGTTCTGTTTGAAGCTATAGCCCTAAGTGTAGTGATACACATTAGTTTTTCTAATCATGATATTGAAGTGTCTGTGTATGTATCTCTCCCCTCTAGGGTAAGGCTGGCGGGTCGTTGCTGGGTCTCTCAGCGTTTTGCGGTGGCTGGCCCAGTGGAATGCTGAGCCCCAGCCAGCTGCCCTTCTGCAGCAGCCCCCTACCAGGCCACTCAGGCCTCAGCTCCGTGGAGGGCAGTGCCAACGTGGCGCCCAGCGTCTCCAACAAGAGCGAGTCGCCTGTTCCTCCCGGCGAGAAGCTCTCGTCCACGATGCCCTCTCCTGCCATGATGGAGGTGCCCAAGCACTCGGATCACCCCACACCACGGCACATCCCCGAGGGTGAGCGTGTGTGTATGAGCGCTTGTGTGGGATGAGTCATATATTTATTCAGTTAACCTTTATTCATTCACTGAGTCATAAGAATGAATCATTTATTTTGTTCCACTGGGTGGAAGAAAGGAATATCTTGAGGAGAGAGAACAGCACTGGAGTGTGTTCTGTATCAGAATACTGTAGATCTATTTCAAGTGGGCATTATATTGTCTTCAGTTCTTTTTCTGAAAAATTTCTATATGTTTATTTATTTATGTGTGTGTGTGTGTGTGTGTGTGTGTGTGTGTGTGTGTGTGTGTGTGTGTGTGTGTGTGTGTGTGTGTGTGTGTGTGTGTGTGTGTGTGTGTGTGTGTGTGTGTGTGTGTGTGTGTGTGTGTGTGCTCAGAGATGCTGTCAGGTTGGTGGCGGGTGTCAGACATTGAGGAGCTGCGCTCCCTGGTGGAGTCCCTCCACAGCCGGGGAGTCAGAGAGAAGGTCCTGCACCGACAGGTGCACAAATACATGGAGCTCATCCCACAGGTCTGCACCAAGCACCGAGACGGTGAGTACTAATTCAGACACGAACACAGGCGGTAGGTCACTCAGTTGGTTGGCTGGTAGGTCCCTCACTTACCCAATCTTTAGCAATCCGCATAGCCTTTACAGAGTAGATTTAGCCAACAGATCCCGATGAATAAAGTAGCTTCGATTTTGTGTCAGTGAAACTGAGCAGCACTCCGACTGGCAAGCCCAGACTTTCACAAAGACTTTTGCGTTGGAGTCTGATTGAGCACTGTGTTATGACAGCCCCGAGTAGTTCTACCCCTACTGAGCACACTCCAAGCACCTGCGCTTCACAATGAGTTGACATTTGGTACATGACGCATGACTGACTGCTCAATATGAGTCTGACATCAAAGCCAGATTTGTTAACGTTCACATGGTTTCTGATTGAACAGCTCTTTGTGTCTGGATATTGAATTCTTAATCTGTGTGTGTGTGTGTGTGTGTGTGTGTGTGCGTGGTGTGTGTGTGTGTGTGTGGTGTGTGCGTGTACGTGCGTGTGTGGTAAGAGTGTGTGTGGTAAGAGTGTGTGAGGTTTTGTTGTTGCGTTGGGGAGGGAGTATCGAGCGACAAAAGCAAGGCCGTGGGTGTTGGGTCTGATGTGCGAATAATATGTATGCGGCGTCTATGGAGTGTATGACTGGTCTCTAATGCCGTCCCGCCTCCCCAATCTGCAGCGGCCATGATAGAGCTGTGTGAGCTGGAGGAGAGCCAGGTGAGTGTCGAGTCAGTGCGGGGGTGGTGTGTGGAGGAGCAGGCCATGGAGATGGACATCGCTGTGCTGCAGCAGGTGGAGGAGCTGGAGAGGAAGGTCACCACCGCCAGCCTGCAGGTGAAGGTAAACAACAACAACGACATCAACAAATGAGAAGCTTCCTTTTATTATAGCTCTCATCCTTATCCATTGGAGAAAATATAGGCCTCTGTTTGAAAGTAGTGAATAGTAGCGGGGGCCACTCGCTAACCTTTTCAAGTCTAAATGTTAACCAAGATCTAGTGACAGTGGCCAGGGAATAGGTTGTTATTTAAGACCGTAGGAGTTTGAACCTAAAGACTGCATTACCCAACGTTCTCTGCACAGGGCTGGATGTACCCCGAGCCCCAATCAGAGAGGGAGGACCTGGTCTACCACGAGCACAAGCCCCTCCCCAAACACCAACCAGCGGCGGGCGGCGCTGGCGACAAAGACCAACCGGAGGACAAGGCGGACCACAAAGCGGGCGGCGTGGTGCGTCACGCGGACAACCCTCTGGACATAGCGGTGACGCGGCTGGCGGACCTGGAGAGGAACATCGAGAGGAGGTACCTGAGGAGCCCCTTAGGTACCACCATTCAGATCAGGCTGGATAATGTGGGGGCGATCGGTACCGTCACTGTCCCCGCTCCCTCCAGTAGTGCTGACAGGGAAGGGTAGGTCATCCACTCAGCATTCAACACTTCTGTGTGCTTTTTCTGTGTCATTTTTCAAAAACACATCTACCTATGCTGTCCTCTTTTGGCTTTCGCCTCTTTTGTATTGTGTATTTTATGGTCGTCTCCTGGTTTGCGGTTGACTCACAGTGTTTTTCCCCGCTGACTTATTCTGTCCGTCTGCATGGTGTTATGCGTCAGTAATCATCCACCTCGCTCCCCCCCCTACCATTATTTTCCCTCCTCTCCCGGCATATGCATAGGTGTCACTCCTCCCTGGCAGTGTGTGTATCTGTACCCATATATCCCTGCTGCCTGCCTGCCTGCCCCCCACCCCACTCACTCTCATGCCTGTGTCTGTCTGCACAGCCACAGTTTCAGCTAGTTGTGGTGACAGTGGCTGTGTGGCTGTGTATGGGCAAGTGTTTGTGTTGGAAAGCGAATGATTGAGCGTGTGTACCTGCCTGCATGCGTCCGTGTTTTCCGACTTTCCGTTTCCTGTTTGTATGCGTCCATCCCTCTGACATCTGCGTTGCCTTCCACAGGGGCGAGGAGGAGGTGGCCCATGGGATGAAGGTGTGGAGGAAGGCCCTGGGCGACGTCCGCAGTGCCGCCCAGCTGGCCATGTGTCTCCAGCAGCTCCAGAAGTCCATCGCCTGGGAGAGGTCCATCATGAAAGTGGTAAAAGCTCAACGACTGTAGCTGGCTGGCATGGAATTTCAATATGTTAGGGAAGTGAATACTGTGTGTCATTGGAGAGCATTTGAATCCCAAGGCCATTTCAAGTCCCTTAGGGAATGGATTCCAATGTAAATCTTGGTAAATGTTGATTCGTAATCCATCCCTTGGGTTTGAGGTGACACTGTGTTGCCTGCTTTCAGTACTGTCAGATCTGCAGGAAGGGTGACAACGAGGACCTGCTACTGCTGTGTGACGGCTGTGACAAAGGCTGCCACACGTACTGTCACAAACCCAAGATCACCACCATCCCCGAGGGGGACTGGTACTGC
The DNA here is from genome assembly GCF_002021735.2 of Oncorhynchus kisutch. NCBI lineage: Eukaryota > Metazoa > Chordata > Actinopteri > Salmoniformes > Salmonidae > Oncorhynchus > Oncorhynchus kisutch. The sequence continues at coordinate 10,465,793 of NC_034178.2, read as the reverse complement.
CCCGCCTGCATATCCAAGGTGACCCAAACTGTCCAGGCCACTATTCAACATTTACATATCCTACCTTACTGTAGAAGTGTGTCAGCCATGCATATCAGGCATGTACATTATTTCAAGGTACATCATGTAACTGTCATTTTCATATCATATATTATTTCAAAGTAGGTCATTCAACAACACTGTGTACAAGTGCCATTGCTTTGTAAGTACATCTGCATGAATCTTTGTCCTCCTCCCCTCAGGCAAGTGGCCCGTCTCCCAAGAACAAGAAGCTGCCCAGCAAACCGGTGGCGGGTGGAGGCGGGAAGAAACCCACCGCTGCCGAGGCCAAGCGGAACGGGAAGCAGGCCGGCAACAGTAACGGTAACGTGGAGGTGTCAGAGGACGACTCGGCAAGCGCCAGCGGCACCCCGAAAAAAGGAGGAGGAGCGAAAGAGCCCCCCAGCAGGAAGAGGAAAGGAGAGGAGAGCCCCGCCCTGTCCCAGGCCCCACCCACACCCCAGTCACCCAGTCAGGAGAGCCCTGTGGTGTGTGTGAAGAGAGCCAAGACAGCCAGAGACAACAACAGAGACCTGGGTTTGTGCAGGTACTGTACTACAAAATTAAACCTTTGAGTCATTTTCTAAGCACAAGTATCAGCACTTTAATCAGTGAGTTGCTGATGGAAATGTAGATGCGGGTTGTAAATGTATTTGCCTGGGGCATTGCGTTCAGCCTCTTTTAAATAATTGAAGGTTCCAATGTACTGTTAACATTCCCTTTGTGACGTGTGTGTGTTCTCTTCTGCAGGGTGCTCCTGGCTGAGTTGGAGCGTCACCAGGATGCCTGGCCCTTCCTCAACCCCGTCAACACCAAGGGGATCCCTGGCTACAGGAAGGTCATCAAGAAGCCCATGGACTTCGCCACCATCAGAGAGAAGCTCGTCAGCAGCCAGTGAGTTCACTATTAATATGACACTGTTACTATCCACTCCCTAGTAGTCACACTATGACTAACCCAGAGTTTTTTTGCTGATCTAGTCACGTAACCAGGAAAAGATAACATAACAATCGAGTGTTTTACTAATTTACTCGAAATGATCTGTTCCTCTCGTTTCAGGTATCAGAATCTGGAGACTTTCATTATTGACGTCAACCTGGTTTTTGATAACTGTGAAAAGTTTAATGAAGACAATTCAGACATCGGGCGAGCGGGACACAACATGAGGAAGTTCTTTGATAAGAGATGGACAGAGCTTCTCAATCAAATAAACTAATCCATCAATTTGGGTGTTGTTTTACCGATCATCATCACTGTCTCGAACCAGACCTCAAGTAAAGTTCTATTTGACATTTCATAGCAGAGGCACCACGTTTTGGGAACGACAAGATGATGATGCTGGTCCGTCTGTACCTTTGGGACGAACCCGGGGCAGTTCAAGTGAAATGTCAACAGACAGACTTGTAACGCTGGTGTTGCTACAGTACAACAGGGATCCAAACACCCAAAGAGTCCCACACAATGTCAACCGGGTGTCTTAGTGCAATACCTTTTCCTGTTCAAGATCATTGCACTGAATCCTCATCCTGCTCAACCACCCAAGATGCATCTGTGGTAGAATCCTTTCCACTACTTGTAAATAGACGTTTTATTTTTTATTTAATCGTATTATAGTGAATGTATTTAATTTTTTAATAATTATTTATGAATCAATAAATAAAATAAAAAAGGTCCACATCATTTTCTATGAAAAGGAAGAATCAGCTCAACTGCTTTGAATCGAAAGGAATGTCTATCTTTGTGTTTGACTTTTATTCAATTTTTTTCCCAAATATGAAACAAAGCCAAGAAAAAAAATTGCTGTTTACACTGTTCTATGCTTTTGGGCATCAGAGGACTGTAATCATTACGTTAAAACTGTACCACTGCATTTAATTACAAAAATTGCAGAAAAACAGTCAGACAATGGTGATACATGTGTATATACTGTTTATTAATGTCAATATTCAAGTCTTGTTTGGAACGAATTGTTTAAAATATCAGATATTGTTTATGCCTTAGAATGATTGTAGCATTCTATTCTATTTTAGTGAAAGTGATAAAAAAAAAACATTATAAATATTGTTTGTACAATATATACATATCCTTTGCAAACACTGTGGTATCCTTAATCTTGGTAGTGCCTACCCTTCCAACAGGGGCGTAGGGGATCTAATTTTTTTGGTTTTTCCATTTTTATGATGACATTATTTTTATATAATTTAAATCCAACATGGCCTCCAAAGTCTGACAGTGACACAGTAATCATTCCTCTCCATACAGAAAGAGAAAAACAAATGACGTTTAAGTATTTTTTGGGTCTTTTTTTCCATGAAACATTTCCCCATATCTGCCTTGCCACAGTACAGAGGACGTAAGGCCATTTGTAACCACTGTGTTTGAATCTTGCTGTGTGTCGTGGCCTAATGGAGGCAGCTAGAGTTTTTTGTACCCAAGTCAGAGTACTTGAAGTTACTTTATTTAAGATATTGTGGAAAAAAAGTATCATTCTTTTTGTAGGAGCTTTATTTTTCACTAGTGTGTGGCACGGACCTATTAAAGTATGTTTTTCAACCTAGTTTCACTCTGGGTGTGTTATTTTACCTCTTCTACCTAGCCTGTGTCATGAGTCATGCAATTTTAATTTGGATGATGTGAGTGGGGAAGAGAATACCATTTTAGTTTTGCAATGCTTTTGGGTAGCACATGAATGTAGTACCTATTCAATTTAGGGCCTATTTTGGTTGTTTTTCAACCTAGTTTCACTCTGGGTGTGTTATTTTCCCTCTTCTACCTACCCTGTGTCATGAGTCATGCAATTTTAATTTGGATGATTTGAGTGGGGAGGAGAATACCTTTGTAGTTTTGCTATGCTTTTGGGTTGCACATTAATGTAGTACCTATTCAATTTAGGGCCTATTTTGCCCCCTCTAATCACCTACTTCTACTAGCCCTTTTGTTCACACAAATATAAAATAATTTGATACATCTAGCCTATGAGTATATGTTAATGCCTAATAGGGTTTAGATTAGAATCTAGACTTTGGAGATCGAGTCATTTTTAGATCTGTCAAAACATGAAAGGGTAGCCTACAAGGAGAACTTTCAGTTTGCTGTCATTGTGAATGGGTTTAATGCTGTCTGGACATGATTGATGGGTGGTCCTCCAGATTAAAAAAAAAAAAATGATAACGCATTTCCTGCATTTTAAAGGCCCAATGTAATCATTTTTATCTCAATATCAAATCATTTCTGGGGAACAATTAAGTAACTTACTGTAATAGCTTTCCATGAAAATGGTCAAAAAGAAACTACAATTATTTTTAAGCAATCAATGGTAGTGACAGGGGAATGTGAACATCAAACCAAATATAGAGTTGATTTCAGGTTATTTTGGTCACGGGCCTTGTGCCCTCACCCTTCCATTGATTTTTAGCTAGTGATGGCTAAAGTTAGCTACGTTTGTAGTGGCTGTTTAAAGACAACCGAACCATGGATTACAATTTCTCCTGCCCATAGACTACTTACAGGGTGAGGAACCATGTAACAACAAGTGAAAAAAATCATACACTACTCCTTTAAGTTAGTAACCTTGGACAAGACTTTGTATGAGGCAACTTTATGTACAAGTACACCCCCTGGACAGGATGCTATTCTGTTCCAGGGCCTTCCCTCCAATCCATCTCCTTAATGCTGAGTGCCAAGTAGAGAGGCATCAGGTCCCAAGACCTTTAGAGTCTTTTTTTTGGACTTGACCAGGGATCGAACCCCCAACCTTCCAATCTCACTAACAAAAATGACAAATTGAATAAAATCGATCTATCCATTTGTATAACTACATTTTTTTATGGCCAAAAGGACATTCTTTGATAGACAATAACTTTCGTATTTTCATGAGTGTCTGAGTTTAGGTCACTGGAACCTTAATTGTGGAGCACTGGCTCGTGGTAATGAATTCAGTGGAATAAGTTGAATGGTATAAAATACATCAAACACATGGTTTCCATGTGCTTGATGCCATTCCATTTGCTCCGTCCTCCCCTCAGTAGCCTCCAGTGGTTTAGGTCCATAACTGGCCTCTATCTGCTTACACTGCTTTCAAGGCAAGGCAACATGGTTTCTTTCTGCGTTTCTCTAACTTTTTTTGTGCCAGGGACATGGCCTTCCTCCGGAGAGTGCTTGGGTAAAACATGATTAATAACCACCTCTAATTCAAAATACCTATTTTTGTATGTGTTTTCTCTATAACTAGGCCTATGAGGCCTATGTTAACACATATAATTGTTTTAAGATAGTAATAACATGGACCATTAAGCTATTCAATTCGCTATTGGACACCTGGGGGCCCCCAACACTTAGGGCTCCCGAGTGCCGCAGGGGTCTAGGCACTGCATCTCAGTGCAAGAGGTGTCTATACAGTCCCTGGTTCAAATCCAGGCTGTGTATCACACCTGGCTGCGATTGGGGGTCTGATAGAGCGGTGCACAATTGGCCCAGGCTTCATTTTTTTGGGGGGGGGGGGCAAAATAGCCCTCTGGAATATTATATTCACTTATATGCCGACGATGCCTATGTTTTTCCAAAATATCAACATTTATCATCGATGAAGAGGTTTGTTTGGAACCTCTCTGTACTGGCTCTGACATTTCCGACTTGTTAACTGGTTGTAGTTATACACATGCCCGTTCAACCAATTAGCAAGTCGGAAATTTCAGAGTTACGACTAGACTAGCACGTGAATGCGGCTATGGGGACTTGGGTGACTGGAGTCTTTGACCATTTTTAGGGCCTTCCTCTGACACCGTCAATAGAAAGAAATAGTAATGGAATATTTTTGTAGGCACTAACTCAGCCATTGATTCGTTGGACAAAGCCTATGAGAAAATTAATAGAGCTTTTATATGGTTTTTGGATAAACTATCTCATGTGCTTTGTTCTATGAGATCATTTTAAGCATTTATGCAAACAAAAAAATTACAACGCACATAAAAGGCTTCATAATTCATAAAGTTCACATTAACTGACTGATATTATCTCATAGAACAAAATGTATAAGATCCCCCCTAAGCCTGTGTTAACCTCAGACCATATTTTCATATTTTTCTTGAGTGGCAGCAAATCTGCACAATTAGCTGATTCCCTCTCCATTCACCCACTCCTTTCGACACACCTACTCGCCACATGGTGCGTTCAAGATAAATGGGAACTCGGATAAAAACGAGGTCAAATCATTGCGTCAGTGATCTTAAGGTTGGTTAGTCGAAGCTCTCGAAAGAGGCCTCTCGGCAGAGGCCCGAGTTCCCAACTTGGAATTCTGGGGATGACCGTTCAAAACTACTTTTCCAAATCAGAGCTCGTTTTGTCACGAGTTCCCAGTTGTCTTGAACGCACTGAAGTTTGGGGGAAGGCCATCATGGTCAGCTGACCATATGACAGCGTGCATGACCAGGAAGTAAACAATGAACATAGACTCACAAAGAGGTAAGAAAATAAACACACATCCCACTTTAGTTAGAATATAAAATAATACTGGCTTTGTATTTACATGCATTTGTTATAATACAAACTAAACAACAGGAGCATATAGTGATGCTGTTGCGCGAACAGCTAGACTAGCTAAAGGGTTAGTTAACTAGCTAGCCAGCAGATCCGACACCTTATGCTTGCTTATAGCTAAAGCTGCACTACAGGGTCGGACAGGCCGTTTGCATGAAGGTGCGCTATACTTAAATCACTCCGCCATTTCTGGTTGCTAAAATGTCGAAGAGTTCGCCAAATTCCAATTTATGGGTCATAAAAAGCAAGTATAGTGTAGATAATCATTTTACCATCTAAACTGTTGTGAAATATATTTTCAATAAACAAAAAATATTGTATTTTCAGCTGTTTAAATCTGGTGTACAATACCGAAAGTAAAAAAAAACGAAACTTAAGAACGGGAAGCACAGAAATAGTGCACAGAGAACAGCTCTACTGCTTATTAGACTTGCTTTCAATGAGAATGATAGATCTATAACTCACATTACTATGTGAATTTGGTTGGCTCGCCCCAAAAGTGACATATTGCAGCTTTAAATTAAGACACAGTGGATATGGCTCGGAAAACACATCTAATTCCAAGGATAAGTTGTACTTCGAATACTCCCAAATGTTACACAGAGAAGATTGAAAGACTGCTAGTTTTTGAAAAACTGCCCTTTTTATAAAACAAACTACTGATTTTCAACACCCAAAAGACTTGCCTGCAATGTCGTGTGTAATTGTGGGCTAGTCTTTGGGTGCTGAAACTAGTTTCACTAGGTGCGCAACGTAATTTGTGGAGTTCAGTTTTATTGGCTACATGTTAACTAGCAGTAGCCACAGCAGCCATTATGGAATGGCACATTGTGCTGAACAACAAAGGAGCTGATTGGCTGACACTGCCATTCCAAAATGGCTGATGTGACAACTGCTATTTAGCATGAGGACAAAAAGTGCAGATTTCTGGAAAAACTAGCAGTCGTTCATTCTTGTCAGTGTAACAGTTGGGATAATGGGACAATTGATTCAAAGCTCTCAAAGCTTCAAATCAAGTTCTTTCTCATCCCTGAGTTGAGGTAAGTTTTCTGAGCCATATCACACGCCAGCTCTGGGAAGCCTGTCCGACCCTGTAGTGCAGCTGTAAGCAAGCGTAAGGTGCTGGGTCTGCTCGCTACAAACTACCCACTGTGCACAGACCTGAGTTCAACGTATAGTTTTGATTGACATTTGGTTGAGTTGTCAACCAATGTGAAATCAACAAAACCTTTCACCATATCATTGGATTTAAATACAAAAATCCCTTACTTTGATGACTTTTTGCAAATCCAATTAGTTTTCCACGTTGATTCAACGTCATCACAGTTTTTTGGGGGGCTTGAAATGACGTGGAAACAATTGATTCAAACCGTTTTTTCCCCAGTGGGTAGTAAGTAGCCTATTTGCTAAAATTCATGTGATTGCAACCTCTCTGCTCTGGCAACTTCAGATGGTTTCCAGGTGTGGCAAGCTGTTTGGATAACAACGAGTCTAGCTAGCTATCTTGTAATCATTGTAATGTCACACAGTTAATAGTTCTATTCTATTGTCAAAGGGATTCATCAAGACCAACTCAAATGGCGTCCCTGATCTGCCCCCTGCAAGACCATCGACGATGTCAACTGGTGCGCCTTCTCCCCGACACTGCTGCCCACCTGTTCAGCTGACAAAACCTTACGAATTTACAACACCCAAGATTTTTCCCGAAGTCCCATAATCCCCACTCTCTGGCCACGGCTATGGCGTCCACTGTTGTTGCTTCAGCGCCTGTGGTCAGTATTTAGCCTCGTGTTCAACAGTTGTGTGGTCAATGGACACCGGTGAGATAGAGGCAGTGCTGGAGCATCCGGGTAGGAACCCTGTCAGGGTTTGCGCCTTCTCGCCCCGACTCTTCACACCTGGTTTTGGAGGTGTCTGATGGCACTTTAGGGCTTTGGGGTTTCCCTACGAAAACTTTGCACAGGTGAACTTGATGGATTGATATCGTTTATCTCCATGTTATCGAAGCATAAATAGACCTGCAGGTGTTGCCTATATCAAGTGAGGCTTTGCTGGCCTCTGCAGACTGATGTTATGTATTGTCTCTTGCAGAGTGTTCTTAAATGAGTATTTGTCAACAGTGAATGACACCACTGTGGTGGCCTGCTCCTTCAACCCCTGTGGCCAGATGTTTGTCACTGAATCTACGTATGGGGACCTCAGGCTGTGGGACCTGGACATGAACCAGCTCCATGCAGAGAAGAACAATCACGACTTGGGGGTCACCTGCTACTGCTTTGGCCCCAAGATCCTCAGTGGTGGTGATGATGATGATATTTTCCTCCCTCTATCTTTGAGTTTGGCCTGTTCCCAGATCTGTTTGTACAAACATGACAATGATCGTAGGTGTTGTCTATACAGCACAACATTTTGATCTGGGACCAAGCTATCTTGGAGTCTCCATATATGGGAGTTTGTTGAGATAGGTGTTTGATTAATTTGTTCCCGTCTCTCAGGTGGCGGTGGGGTAGAGTTCCGCCCGGCCTCCTGTGGACAAGGCCGCACGCTGAAGGTATGGACCGTCTCTAGGTCCAACACAGGCAGTACGTTGACCACACGCTATGGTTATGCAAATGTCCTGTTTAACATCGAACTGTGTGCATATGTTGATGTGGTGGATGTGTGTTCACAATGAATGATCTGAGGGTGTCGTCCATCCGTTCCCCTCTGGCCCGTAGGCTGTAAGATGCAGCTGCTGCACATCCTGACCGGCCGGTCTGCCCCGGTGCTCTCCTGTGCTTTCTCTGCAGACGAACAGCTGCTTGTGTCTGGGTAAGTCCCCCCGTAGGTGATCTAAGGCAAAGCGCTCTCACAGTTTGTCAAGATAAAGTTGTACATTTACTCCAACTGGCCACAAGGGGGAGAAGTGTGTTGCTTTTTTACCATGGCCTTTTCTGTTGCAGCTCAGTGGACAAAACAGTCACATGATGCTGTAAGACACTCGAGCTCTTTTCATTACCGTAGATGTCATTTCAGTTTAATTCCCCGTGTTAATGTTCCACACAGAAACCCATGAACACCGCCCATCTGAACTTGTGTTGTTGCTTTTTCAGAGCCAGGGGGCTTTGCTCGACACATTGAACCAACACGAGAGGTAATCTTCCTTCTTACCCTTGGGGACATCTTTGCATCTCAACGACCTTCTTCGAATAGCATACTTTTAAAAAAATGTACCTTTCCGTCCTCCCTCCCATGATCCTTTGCTGTAGGTACGTGACGCCGTGCGCCTTCGCTCCCAGCGCACCCCTGATCGCCACGGTTTCTATGGACAAGACTGTCAATATATGGAGAGTAGAGGACGGACGCAGTGGCCATGGTGGGTAACACACACACAGACAGATGGACAGAAGTCTAAGATAGGTGTATTGACAAGCTGCCAGTGTTATTGGCATTAAGAATGGCATTAGCATTCTGAGTCACGGTGTGGGGTTCCTACGTACTGTTTCACTATTTTCTCATGTAAACAAAGATCCTGTTGACTTAATGGTGATGACAGCCTGGTGATTATGTGCTGTTTTTGCATAAGCTCTTCTTTATTGACTATGGCTTAATTATGTTTTTTTATTCTGCCAATCACCATCCCTCTCTCTGCATTGTTCATGGGGGGGGAAAGGCTAATCTTTACCTGGTGAGTCATACATTTTCTCCCTCATCTGCACCACTCACTTCCCATCTGCTCATTGAAAGCAGTGAGGGATGGAGGGTCTCTGTGAAACCTAGGAGTCCCACTGCTATCAAAGAGGGCTTTATTGAGCACCCAGGTGATAATGCCTTCTGCTAATATGGCTGAGTCTTTCATAGCCTGTTGTGTTTCCAGGCAACTTTTTCCTTGAACCACTGCCTGGCGAGAACTGAACTCCTTTTCTATTTTCACGTGTATTCACTGTATTAGTGTACACAGTGTACAAAACATTAAGAACACCTTCCTAATATTGAGTTGCATCCCCCCCCCGTTTGCCCTCAGAACAGCCTCAATTCATCAGGGATTCATCAGTTTATGATATGGAAAGAGCAGGTGTTCATAATGTTTCGTACACCCGGTAGTTGTATAGGCTCACAATGCTTTCTTCCCCTCCTCCTCTCACCTGACACCTTTCCAAGAACCTATACACAGCTCTTTCTAAGAGAGGCTGGTCAATAAAAGGCTTGCAATTCAATGACTGTAAATACATTCATGTTCATCGTTTTAGTTGACAATGGTATTTTTTCAAAAATGTTATGCGGAGTCTTACTGTGCTCTATGTAATGTACTACATTTTTCACATCTTGTTATCCAGTTGAAACTGCAACATTCTCATGTGGAAGTGGGGAAAGTGACTAAAAAGCACTATAGAAACGTTTGATGGATTACACATTAACTATAGTAACAGCATGTCATTGAGAGATACTAATGTGCGGTCACTTCCTGTTTTCCGACCAATCAGGCAGAAAGTTGCCGGGTCACTGCAGACTTCTGGTCAGTGATTGGTCAGAGGAGGAGGGGCTGGAGACGCTGGTGGAGAACTTCAAGGCAAACAACATAGATGAAGCTGAGCTCGTCAGACCAAGGAGACACTGGCCTCAGAACTCAACATAGGTGGGGACGGCACATCACGCCATCGACTAGACACATTATCATAATAACATGCATTATCATGCAGCTAAAGGTGCATTATCATATTCTACACATTATCTACTTGTCACTCTGGTATCTGAGATCAACATTTTGTACAGTAGCTGGAAACAGAGCGTCATCACATACTCAGACTGGAATATTGTTTTAAGTAGGGGGAGGGACAAATTAAAAACAAGGTGGACATTGAGGAATGAATGTTAATGAGATTTCCTCAGGATTACATACATTTGAACTGTACAGCATTAGATTAGGGCATGTGTATTCTGCTTTAAGATTTCTGCCCCATTACATAACACAATTACTCATCCCAAAATACATATCATGTAACATAGAAAATGGTACACACCGAATACCATTTCTGTCTGAAACAATTCCAAAATCCATCTGAAAATGTGACTTACAGATTTAGGTGGATCTGTATATCTTCTCTTTTAAATACAGATCTTTCACCCTAGTGAGGAAAGCCAGTTTTCCCAACTTTTTCTCTGTGAGGGTGTCGGTCTGTTGTTGGTCTCTCATGCCAATAGCAACCATGGTAACCAAACAGCCGTGTTCTCTAAAAGAGATGAATCTCTTAGTAGACATGGGTGTCTCTCTACTGTCTCTGAGAGTGAGAGATGGCACCATGCCAGGCTGTTGTCTTCCTGATGGAGGGCTCTTTTTTTGTGTGTGTCTAACACACACACTGACCTCACTTTACTGTAGTCTCCATGGTGACCAGGAAATGGGTCATGTACGCAGTGTGTTCAAGCCAGGATATCACGTCCACAAATGATGCAAGCTCCGTTGGCCAATGTACCATTTTCCCTTAACTCTGCCTGGTTGTTTCCTGTTGGTGTACTGTAGAGTCTGTGGGGCTGCACAGTATGGTCCTGAGGAAGGTGGGGGAGCTGAAGAGGGGGGGTGTGTGTACCGGTGTTCCTGATGAGTTCCTCTGTCCAATCACCAGAGAGCTGATGAGGGACCCTGTTATCGCTGCAGGTGGGACACGCCCCCACGGCAATCTGTCTGTCTGGTTGTGCCTTTTTTAGATATCTATTGCTATGCTACAACATTTTTTGTAATACAGTGGCGTGTTTTTAAAGGATGCAAAACAAACTATCCATCTTGTCTACTTTTTCTTCTGAACAGATGGGTTCTCCTATGAGAGGGAAGCGATTTGAGAGCCGGATCACAACCAAGAATCGTTCCAGCCACATGACCAACCTGCCCTTACGGACACCACATCTGACCCCAAACCGAACCCTGAAGATGGCTATTGGACGCTGGAGGACCAGCCAGTGAGAAAGAGGGATGCAAGCGCGTCTCTACATTCCTTTTCAATCCAAAGATGGTCTATACCTCAGTTAACTTCTGACCAAAAGTAGGCTCATAGTACATAAAGCTATAAATGATGTTTTCAGGTTGACCACACAGAGCTTCGATTCAACCCCTCACTGTGTCTGCACTCACACATATCTGTTGGGATGAAACTATTTTTATAATGTAAATATTTATAGCTGAGACATTCTAATATATATATATATATATATTCTCAAACTCATGCATGTTGACCATGTTCTACTCTGCTGCTTTAGCTCAAACCATTTCATTGATGATGACAGTGCATTCGGAAAGTATTCAGACCCCTTGACCTTTTCCACATTTTATGTTACAGCCTTATTCTTTAAATTAAATGTTTTTTCCCCCTCCTCAATCTACACACAATACCCCATAATGACAAGCAAAAACAGGTTAGACATTTTTCAAATGTATAAGAAAATAAAAACCTATCACATTTACAAGTATTCAGACCTTTTTACTTTTGTTGAAGTACCTTTGGCAGAAATTACAGTCTCGAGTCTTCTTGGGTATGAAACTACAAGCTTTGCACACCTGTATTTGTGGAGTTTCTGACATTCTTCTCTGCAGATCCTCTTCGCCCCAGTCTGAGGTCCTGAGTGCTCTGGAGCAGGATTTCATCAATAATCTCTCTGTACTTTGCTCTGTTCAACTCTCCCTCGATCCTGACTAGTCTTCCAGTCCCTGCTGCTGAAAAACATCCCCACAGCATGATGCTGCCACCACCATGCGTCACAGTAGGGATGGTGCCAGGTTTCCTCAAGATGTGACGCTTGGCATTTAAGCCAAAGAGTTCAGTCTTGCTTTCATCAGACCAAAGAATCTTGTTTCTTATGGTCTGAGTCTTTAGATGCCTTTTGGCAAACTCCAAGTGGGCTGTCATGTGCCTTTTACTGAGGAGTGGTTTCCGTTTAGACACTACCATAAAGTCCTGATAGGTGGAATGCTGCAGAGATAGTTGTCCTTCTGGAAGGTTCTCTGACCTCCACAGAGGAACTCTGGAGCTCTGTCAGAGTGACCATTTAAGTTCTTGGTCACCTCCCTGACCAAGGCCCTTCTTTCGATTGCTTCGTTTGGCCTTGAGGCCAGCTCTAGGAAGCGCCTTGGTGGTTCCAAACTTCCATTTAAGAATGGAGGCCACTATGTTCTTGGGGACCTTCAATGCTGCAGAAATGTTTTGGTACTCTTCTCCAGATCTGTGCCTCCTTTGACCTCATGGCTTGGTTTTTGCTCTGACATGCACGGTCAACTGTGGGACCTTTATATAGTCAGGTGTGTGCCTTTCCAAATCATGTCCAATCAATTTACCACAGGTGGACTTCAATCAAGTTGTAGAAACATCTCAAGGATGATCAATGGAAACAGGATGCACCAGATCTCAATTTCTAATTGAGTCTAATAGCAAAGGGTCTGAATACTTATGTAAATGAATTGTTTCAGCTTATTTGTGACGAATTTGCAAACATTTCAAAAACATTTTTTGTTGCTTTGTCATTATGGGTATTGTGTGTAGATTATTATTTGAAATCCTCAATAAATTTTAGAATAAGGTTGTAATGTAACAATGTGGAAAAAGTTGCGGGGTCTGAATACTTTCCAAATGCACTGTAGGCATTTTGAAGGGATACTGGTGTCGACAACAGAAGTGTTCAATCTATGGCTGAAGTTATATAACAAGGGATAGAAGGTGTCGGTACACACACAATTTTACACATGGGTGTTTGAAATGAGGGGAAGGGAGATGACATTTCGAAAGGGAAGACTGTTGTCATTGTAGTTTTCCAAAGAGATTTTATTTCCCCATGATTATGGTGGTAGTGCTTGAGCATAGTCTGTATCATGTGTCGCATAGCTCACAAATCAAAGATGGCAACAATGTACATGTAGAATATCTGCATCTCACCAATAATACCCTTACAAGCTATTCTGTACCTTTACTGTAAACTGTTAATGTTGTGCACACAAACTAAATAAATCCCATCGACTTTTCAAATATTTCTCTAGCTGTGCAAAAATAACTATATCAAATATATTGTTCTTACAACTGACCAAGCCGTCGGCACAGTAAATACATGAACATAGACCGCAACAACAAGCAGTGACAACAACGTCCGTAGGATTATATGTACACTTAGTTAAATATGATTATTTATAAAATGTACAAAGGTATAGAAACCCTCCATGCATTGTGAAGCACTTTGCATCGAGGGCTCTGGTATACTGACAAAGGCGATCACCACTTATATAATCTATAAATAGAACACGTACAAATCTAGTGTATAAACATCCCTATTCGATATGCGTGCCGATCATTAGCCAATCGTTTAATCAAATGGCTTTTCGTCCATTAGCATCCGAAACCCTTTACTGTTGTTCTTTACAAACTACATCATAGTTACGTTGTTATAATGGCCCATAGTAGGATGCTGTGCTACTGTTCAGCTAGTGGGCTGGTACTATATGGTGTTTCCCAGGTGTGATTACGTGCACTGTGTTGTTGGCTTACTGGTGTTGCTCTAGGCATGCTTACGCAAAAAGCACAAAAGCCTCAAATGCTGCTTAAGTCTAAACGCAGCGCATCACATACACTGTCACTTTACAAGAGTCCGATTTAAGGAAAGAAACTTTGAAACCCTTCCCTTGCCACCGTTTCTCTGGAATACAGAGAAATGTATTATGGTGTCTGGGTTTGTGCTTGAATGAGCATGGCAGGTTCAGACGTTGGATTCTATAAAGGAGCGTTTAGGTTTGATGGGTAGGATGGCTGGGTTATCTCTGGTGAACCCTGCCTGCCGGTGGTTCCCGTCGGGGAACTGGGAGGAGTGATGTAGGCCTGCAGCTGGACCTGGTCTTGGCTCCCTGTGGTAGAACCTGTCTCCAAACTCCCGGGCCTTGGCCTGAGCCTGTTGGGCCAGGTGCTGGGCCTGAGCCTGTTGGGCTAGGTGCTGGGTTTGAGCCTGGGCCCCATTGAGCACCTGGAGGGGAGCCTGGCTCTGCAGTGGCTCAGCGTAGGAGGACCTCCGCTTGAACTCATTATTCAATCCCTGGATGTTGTCCGTAGGGGCCATGCTGTGTCTCTGGTTCTCTAGACCTTCAGGGGAAAGTGGCTGGGAGTGAGGCTGACCTTGCCAGCCCAGTCCAGGTGGGGGTTGCCCCTGGACACGCACTGCCTTGTCCTTCACCCCCATGAATGGCCGAGGCTTGAGCTCTGGTTTAGCCGGTTTGGGGCGAGGCACGTCAGGCCCCTGAGTAGCCTGGGTCCTGCTGCTGTCTGACAGGGTCCCGCTAGAGGCTAGGCTACTGCTAGAGCTGGAGGCCTTCATACTGCCTGTCTGACCACCAGAACGCAGACCGGGGCCAGCCGACCCCCCAGAACCCTCCCTCCTTACCTCCTTACCAACCCCAGGGGTGAGGGACCCAGCCTGCCCGTCCAACGTGGTGCCGGGGTGGGCTGAGAGCCTTTCTGTTCCCCTAGCCAGGCTGGAGGAGTGGCTCTGGAAGGGCTGGACAGATGAGGAGGAGGAGGAGAGGTGGTGGTGGTTGACAGGGGTGAGCCCCGAGTGGTGGTCTGTGGAAGAGGAGGGCAGAGGGCTGATGTCGATGCCCAGGCCAGGGCTGGGTCTCAGGGAGGTGGAGATGTGTCTGCCTGGCAGGGGGCTGGAGGGGCCACACAGAGACATAGGCCTGCCCCCTGGTCTGCCCCCTACCTGCAGGGAGTTACAGTGCTGCTGCTGCTTGGTCTTCATGCTTTGGTTCTGTCTAGGACCCTGCAGGACAGGGCCCTGCTTGTCCAGAGACAGGTTGGTCTGTGTGGACCCATCCAGAGGGGAACCAGGCCTGGGGTCCAGGGGAGCTAAGCCCACTGAGCCTGGTACTGGTGGGAGAGCCCTGTTGGGTCCATAGGGGTTCTTGGGCCTGTTGGGTCCATATGGGTTCTGTGAGGGCTCTTCCTCTCCCCCTATCTCTTCATAATCATCATCTAGTTCATCCTGGCTCTGTGTATCACAACTCCTCTCAGTGTCCTGGCTTCTCTCTGTGATGTCCTCGGGAGTCTGACTGTGTGCTGCTTGTTGGCCCTGTGGTGTGTTGGGGGACTGCTGCTGCTGTTGTTGTTGACACTCGTCCTCCACACGCGTCAGCAGCCGATGGATCTCCCGGTTGGTGGGGCAGAGCCGAGACGCCTCGTGGAGGTCGGCTAGCGCCGCTGCATACTGCCTGGATGGACACATGAGGCGAACATAGTGAGAGGTGAGTGTGTCTTGTCCTTAGACAAAACTGTACCCGTCCCATTCTAGTCCCCCCTTGTTATCAGTATAAAGGGAGAACTGGTGTGTACTAACCTGCTGCTCCTCTTGGCTCGTGCTCTGGTGTAGAACGCCTCATAAGACTTGGGTTTCAGTTCCAGGGCTTTGGTGGCAAACTCCTCCGCTATACCAAAATCCTGTCGGGGGGAAAAAGAGGACAGGAACTCAACAGTTCATTCTGAATGTTTACTGTTAAATTCAGTCTACCCTGAATTTCTCAAGGAGAAGCCAAAACCAACGCCTTGAGGTCATTAGCCAGGGTAATGTGTTTGTGAGCGTTAATGAGTGCAGTGTGAATCCAGCGGTAGTCCACACAGCGCCACACTTTGCAATTACTGTAAGTGACTGGAATGAGGAATTCAGAGTTGTTTAACTGGAGAATTATTCATCTGTGTGCAGCTCAGAGTAGAGCAGCTTTATCTCCCAGTGTCTTAATGGATTCTCCAGACGGGTGCTCGTAGCTTCTCTCCAAACCGTTAAAAAAAGAAAACGATTGACTCTTAAAGGTACAATGCAGCTGTTTTTATCTCAATATAAAAAAAACTAAAATAGCTTCTTAGCAAAGAAACATTTTTCAAGCAATCATTTTGCTAGGACTGTCTGGGAGTGGTCTGAGTGTGGAGGGGAAAACTGAAAACTAGCTGTTATTGGCAGAGAGCTTTGGAACTCTCTTATTGATTTATTAAATCATTTAACACCTGGTGATGTCTTTTCCAACAGCTCTTACAATAAAAGGGCATTATCATCATTGTCACAATTTCACAGTATTATTGCAACCTCACAGTGTGGAAATATATACACTACCGTTCAAAAGTTTGGGGTCACTTAGAAATGTCCTTGTTGTCCATGAAAACATACATGAAATTAGATGCAAAATTAATAGGAAATATAGTCAAGATTTTGACAAGGTTATTGAATAATGATTTTTTATTGTAAATAATAATTGTGTCCTTCAAACTTTTGCATTCTTGAGTTGAGTTTATTTTTATTTTTACAGGGACAGTGCACATTAATCAACATTTCAGTAAAAGTGCCGGTTTTAGCCAACCGGCTAATTTTCAACCGCAGTCCCTGGGCAGGTTATTAAAAACAATTACAATATAGACAATAGCAACATAGAACAAGCAAGACATAGCATACAGACAGAGCAACATAGGACAAGCAAGACGTAGCATACAGACAGAGCAGCATAAAACAAAAAGCAGCAAGACAAAATTCATAAAAGCAACAAAGTGTTTCCACACCTCACAAGCTACAGACAACAGACAACATGGAGAGCGGCAACACACTGCTAGGGACCATGTTCACAAATCTGATTGACCTTTAGCCATGTCTTCAAGCATTTTGTGAAAGTGTGATATGTGGTGCAGTTATGTGTGTCTGATGGCAGTGTATTCCAGACATGGGAAGCTCTCACAGAGAATGCAGATTTACTAAAGGTGCTTTTCCTTAGGGGAACTATACAGTCACCTCTCATGGCAGACCTTGTGGATCTGCTGCCATATGTCTGGGTTTTCTGTTTAACAAAAATATTGAGTGGAGGGGGAGCCAGGCCATTGAGGATCTTGAATACAAGACATGCGTCGGTGTATTGCACAAGATTTTCCCAACTCAAGAGCTCATGCTTTCTAAGGATGTGACAATGATGATGGCTATTGGGCTTCCTATCAAGCACTTTGAGAGCCTGTTTGTAGACAGACTGAATAGGTTTTAATATTGTACAGCAAGCTTGGGCACAACTAGTCAAGCAGTATGTTAAGTGGGGGAGTATCATAGATTTGAAGTACAGTTTTGCTACCTCTGTAGTCAAACAATTTCGTATAAATTGGAAATTAGCTAGGTTGAATTTGGTTATTTGAATTACCTTTTTCACATGCTTTTTAAAAGAGAGGTTGGAATCAAGTATGATGCCAAGGTACTTAAAATCGGATACCACCTGGAGCTTCTCCCCTGACACTTAGCATCTGTTGCCCTCTTTGTGAAGAACATGCAAACAGTTTTTTGTACCTGGACCATTACAGTAGTGAGTTCTTGTGCAGCTTGTTGTTTGCTCTTTGCATGCACATATATCACTGTATCATCTGCATACATTTGAACTTCAGACCCAGTACAGACAGAAGGCAGATCATTAATGTACAGGCTGAACAGGAGGGGCCCCAGTATTGACCCTTGGGGCACGCCCACATCATAGCTACGAGTGGGCGACAGCTCATTGCTCACTCTGACACACTGAGTTCTGCCTTCAAGGTATGATTTCATCCATCTCAAGGCATCAGGGGAAAAGTTGAACTTGGACAATTTTGTGATGAGAATCTCATGGTTAACAGTATCAAAAGCCTTCCTTAGGTCCAGAAACACAGCCCCAACAGCACCCCCTTTGTCCATCTTGGACTTCACATTTTCCAGAAGAAAGCAGTTGGCCGTTTCTGTGGAGTGTTTCGCTCTGAAGCCAAACTGCATGGAGTGTAATGTGAAGGGGCTGTTGTTGAGGTGGGCAATCAGTTGTTCTGCTACACACTTTTCAACAACCTTTGACACCACAGGTAATATACTAATGGGCCTGTAGTTACTCACGTTAGCAGGGTCTCCTGATTTAAAGATGGCCGTTATTATGGCCGACTTCCATACCCTTGGAAACACACCGAGACCAATAGATGTGTTGGTGACCTTAGTAATGGGGCCAATGAGTGACTCTTTGTAGTTTTTAAGAAAGGTAGAGTCCATCCCAAACACATCTTTGGCTTTAGAGTTCTTTAGTGAGCTAATCACCTTGTTCACCTTTGACTCAGAAACCTCCCTTATGATGAAGACAGGTTGAGTGTCATTCACTAGCACTGAGCCCAAGAAACAAGTGGAGGGGTTCTGTGTCAGTACCCTGACAGAGTCAATAAAGTAGGAATTGAAGGCTATTGCTATTTCGACTGCATCCTGTGTTAGATTGTTATTCACCATGATTTCTAGTCTTTTTGCAGTGTTATGGTCTTTCCCTGTTAACTTTTTTAGAATTTCCCTTTGCTTCACCAATTATGTTAATAAAAAAGTTTGCCTTGGCCTGTCTGATTTCTTTCATCACCTTATTTCTCAACATGGTAAACCTACGTCTGTCATGCTCTAATTTAGATTTTAGGGCTATTTTTAGAGCATAATCTCGTTCTTTCATCAATTTCCAGATTTCTCCATTTAGCCAAGGAAGAGTGCTCTTTTGGCCAGGTTTGGATTTGATTTTCTTTAGGAAGCCATTTATTGTAGTCTGGATTGTGGATAGAAAAACCTGACTATCAGCTTCCACGTCTGTATAGGACAAGAGATCATTCCAGTTTATTCCCTTAATTGCTTTTTCAAAATTATTTAATTCACTCTTAGGTATTCTGAGTTGATCCGGCTTTCTAACAGTAGAGAGGTTAAACCTGCTCTTAGACAGCTTTCTGGCTATAAGTGTCAGATTATGATCAGACAGCCCAGTAACCATATTGAATGATTTAGTCACTCTCTCTGGTTTATTACTGAACACCAAATCAATCTGTGTTTTAGAGCAGCAAGTCACCCTGGTTGGCCCTTTAACTAGCTGTGTAAGGTCAAAGGTATTAGTGATCCGTTTGAGGGTTTTCCTACAACACTTGTCTTCATAATTAATGTTAAAATCTCCCATTAAGATGACCTCTTTCCCAAAATCACATTCCCTAAGCATGGTATTAAACTGATCAAAAACACACTTTTGGTGGAAGGTGGCCTATACATTCCAATGAGGGTAAAAATCATTTGGGGAGACAGTGTAACGTTCAGGCCGATACATTCTAGTTCATTATCACATGACCACTCAATTTGTTTACATCGGATATGTTCTTTAATGTAAATCATCACACCCCCTCCTCTTCCCTCAATCCTGTCTCTCCTGAAAACATTGTAGCCAGGCACAACCAAAGCAGCACAAATTCGTCAAAGAATCCTCCATTTGCAGCAATTATAGCCTTGCAGACCTTTGGCATTCTAGTTGTCAATTTGTTGAGGTAATCTGAAGAGATTTCCCCCCCATGCTTCCTGAAGCACCTCCCACAAGTTGGATTGGCTTGATGGGCACTTCTGTTGTGGGAGCTCAAGCAGCTCCCACAACAGCTCAATAGGGTAGTACACAGCGTTGTACGAGATCTTCAGTTTCTTTGCCAATTTCTTGCATGGAAAAGCCTTCATTTCTCAGAACAAGAATAGACTGACGAGTTTCAGAAGAAAGTTCTTTGTTTCTGGTCATTTTGAGCCTGTAATCGAACCCACAAATGCTGATGCTCCAGATACTCAACTAGCCTAAAGAAGGCCAGTTTTATTGCTTCTTTAATCAGAAAACAGTTTTCAGCTGTGCTAACATAATTGCAAAAGTGTTTTCTAATGATCAACTAGCCTTTTAAAATGATAAACTTGGATTAGCTAACACAACGTACCATTGGAACACAGGAGTAATGGTTGCTGATAATGGGCCTCTATACGCCTATGTAGATATTCCATAAAGAATCAGCCGTTTCCAGCTACAATAGTCATTTACAACATTAACAATGCCTACACTGTATTTCTGATCAATTTGATGTTATTTTAATGGACAACATTTTTTGCTCTTCTTTCAAAAACAAGGAAATTACTAAGTGACCCCAAACTTTTGAATGGCTGTGTATATAAAACACAGGGGAATCATGTTTTTGACTGAACTGAGCCTTTAATGGTAATTTCATAAGCACCTCTAGTGGCCCTGGTGTGTGTGCATGCGTGTACAATATGTCTGTGTGTGTACATGCCTGCGTACACAGTGTATCCACCCATCTCTTTGTATGCCTAGAGAGCATGCGGTTGGCTTGTTTTTAAACGCGTTTCCCTGCTCCCCTCATTCCTCTCAGGTGAATATTTAATGAAGCAAACCACAGTGTGATTCCGTCCTTGAGATGGAGGTGGGCATTACACCACAGCCTTGAAATCCACAGCTCTGAATAACTGTTCAATGTTTAATAACAGTTTTTATGGCCTCTATACTCCCACTCCCCTCCTGTTCTATTCACCTGAACGTGATGAAATATGGATGATATGTGCCCAGCCAGCTCTCTCTTCCCCCTGACCCAATATCCACCAGCAACAACGGAGGGAGGATCCCTTCTTTCCGTGTGGGTTTGTGTGCGCCCGTGTTTGTGCACACGCGCCCATACTGATTCCTCCAGTATATGGGAGAGGATGACCGTATCACATCATAGCATCTTTCCATTATTCATTTGCCCGGAGGATGCCATTTTACCACCACCACTCTAGTATAACAGTCTTATTATATTGTCTGGTAAAACAAGGGTGTGTTAGATCACACCCTCCAGGCTGCTGAGATGAAGATCTATCCATTATACCTACTGCTATACTATTAACATGAAATGACATTTCATTCAATATTAAATTCTATAAAATAGCTAATGGAGTAGTGTGTAGATATATCAGATGACGTAATACCTGCAGTTTATTACATGTTCAATTATATTAGCAACTGATAGTCGTGTGTGTGTGTGTGTGTGTTTGTGTGTGTGTGTGTGTGTGTCTCACATTGGTTTTCCTGCGGCAGCGTGACATGTTGAGGTACAAGGAGATACGGAGCTCTTTCAGGCCCTTCAGTTCGTCTCCGAAGCCGTCTCGGGGGAACTTCCTCAGGGCGTACTGATACCTCTGGGCTGCCTCCTTCATCCTCCCCTTCTGGAGGGGGGGAGAGGGAGAGAGAGACATTGATTTTGAGATTTTCTAATTGGACACACTTTCATGACAGACAGTCACACACACCCAGAGATCAGGTTTTCCTTTTGTTGTTAACCCACCTTATACAGCAGGTTGCCCTCCTCCATGAGTTTCTGTAGGAGGATGAGGAGCACGTCTGGTTTGGATGTGGCCATCGCCCACGTAGCATGACCTGGTCAAGAGGTACGAGAACACAGGTTACACACACACACACACACACACACACACACACACACACACACACACACACACACACACACACACACACACACACACACACACACACACACACACACACACACACACACACACACACACACACACACACACACACACACACACACACAACCCTCCAAAAGGTATCTAAAGAAAGTACCTGATCGATCATAAGGGGATGTTCTGTTGCCTTTTAGCAGGTGGAAAAAAAGTGAAGAGAAAGAGGGGTGAAATACATGATGTTGCTATAGCAACTTCCTCAAGACACTGACAGATCAGGTCAACTCCAACTCACCCAGCTTGGCCCCTTTCTTCAGTAGGGTCACCACCACAGCAGCGTTTCTACAGCCCACAGCCCTCTCCAGAGGCCTCACCCCACTGTGGTCCACATGCTCCACCACCGCACCCTTCTCCACCAGGTACTGAACCTGTGGTTGTAGAGGACAACACAAAACAAACAGCATTTTTAAAAGGATTCAAACAAGGCCAAAGGAATTGTGCAAATTCAGTACTGTGTTTAAAAAAGTCTATAATCTAGGCCAGTTTAAAACAATCTAGGCCAGTTGCAGCGAAATCAGAATTATGTCTGTGGGTCAATTTGTTTCTCCAGTTTGCGGTATTAGAAGGAACCCCACCATCTCTGCATCACCGTTGAACGCTGCCAGGTGGAGAGGGGTACGTCCGTTCCTGTCAGGGTGATCTATCTCTGCCCCCTTCTCCACCAGGCACTCCACCACGCCCTTCTGACCCTTCAGACACGCCCAGCTCAGAGCTGTCTGGCCCTCCTTGTCCACGGAGGCTAAAGATGCGCCTGGAACCAGATCAGAAATAACATGCTCACTCCATTGCAACTCAGTCTGACATGTACTCAGTTTATTAGCTACACCCATATAGTACTGGGCCGGACCCTCAGTGGCCAGGAAAACATTCCCCACACCATTACACCACCACCACCAGCCTGTACCGTTGACACCAGGCAGGATGGGGGTCATGGACTCATGCTGCTTACGCCAAATCCTGACTCTGCCATCAGCATGACGCAACAGGAACCGGGATTCGTTGGACCAGGTAAAGTTTTTCCACTCCTCAATTGTCCCGTGTTGGTGACCGTGTGCCCACTGGAACCTCTTCTTCTTATTTTTAGCTGATAGGAGTGGAACCCGGGTGTGGCCGTCTGTTGCTATAGCCCATCCATGACAAGGACAGATGAGTTGTGCGTTCCGAGGTGCCATTCTGCTAGTCATTAGTTTTGACCATTCTAACGTTCAAACGAACAGCAACTGAATGCCTCGATGCCTGTTTGCCTGCTTCATATAGCAAGCCACGGCCACGTGACTCACTGTCTATAGGAGCGAACCATTTTTGTGAACGGGGCGGTGTACCTAATAAACTGGTCTATACTGTATCTCAGAGCTACAAAATGAAAAAATGATCTAAAATAACACTATTTATTTAGTGCACTGAGAATTGACCATGTACCATGATTGACCAATGTACCATGATGTGACCCTGACCCTTGACCTCTTACCCTTTGTCAGCAGGAAGTCAGCAGTGCTGAGGTGGCCCTCGCTGGCTGCCACCATTAGCAGACTGCGGCCCTGCTTATCGATGGTGTTAATGTCCACACCTCTCTGCAGCAACAGCTCTGCTACCTGAGAGAGAGGGGGGGGAGAGACAGAGAGGGACAGAGAGCATGAGTGAAAGGACAGCCATCAGTGCTGTAAAGCAGGAACATTAGAAGTGTAACAGAAGGATTCATCAGAATGAGTCTCACCTGGGGGTGTCCATGCCTGATGCAGCTGAAGATTGGGACCACCCCCCTCCGGTTGGGCTGCTCCGCCCCTGCACCCTTCTCCAGCAGGAAAACACACGTCTCTGTCCTGCCCCGGCCTGCAGCCGCACTCAGAGCTGAGAGAGAGAGACCCCCAGAACAGTGGTCAACTACCTACTTCACCACTGTGCTCTGAATGAAAGTAATCTTTGTTTTTGTGTTATTGATTGTTTTGAGACAGTTAATAATGAGAGTATAATATTGGCACCACACATGCAATGTGAGCCACAGTACACTGAACAGAAAACGTCACACCCCTGAGTATGACTTTCAAAGCCTATTTTTAGACTGGCCACACTTCAGTGGGCCCATATTTCCCTGTGCTCTCTAGAGAGGCAGGCTCTTAGCTGAGGCTGTCAAAAGTCTTACAGCTGGCCTGGCAGAGAGAGAGACAGATTTGATGGGTATT
Organism: Oncorhynchus kisutch; assembly: GCF_002021735.2. Taxonomy (NCBI): domain Eukaryota; kingdom Metazoa; phylum Chordata; class Actinopteri; order Salmoniformes; family Salmonidae; genus Oncorhynchus; species Oncorhynchus kisutch. Next base: position 10,441,716 of record NC_034178.2, on the reverse strand, counting down.
GGCCACAGCTTGCCCAACCAGCCATCTAGTCCTGGGTATGGGGCATCCATCCAGACAGTATATACCTCCCAAAAGGCACCCTATTCCCTAATTAGTGCACTACTTTTGACCAAAGCCCATAGTGCTCTAGGTCAAAAGTAGTGCACTATATAGGGAAGAGGGTGCCGTTTGGGACACAAGCAGACAGTGCGGACCAGGGAAGCTGAGATCAGACAGGTACTAATGTGGTCACAGGAAGGCCAAGAAGATCATCAAGGACCTCAGCCACCTGAGCCAAGGCCTGTTTCACCCCGCTACCATCTAGAAGGCAGAGAAAGCACAGGTGCATCAACGCAGGGACTGAGAGACTGATAAAAAGCTTCTATCTCCAGGCCATCAGACTGTTAAACAGTCACCACTACCCTGCCCTGAACCTTAGAGACTGTTACTAGCTAGCTAGCCCCCATTACTCTACCCTGCACATTAGAGTCTCTTACTAGCCAGCTAGCCCCCATTACTCTACCCTGCACCTTAGAGACTGTTACTAGCCAGCTAGCCCCCATTACTCTACCCTGCACCTTAGAGACTGTTACTAGCCAGCTAGCCCCCATTACTCTACCCTGCACATTAGAGTCTGTTACTAGCCAGCTAGCACCCATTACCCTACCCTGCACATTAGAGTCTGTTACTAGCCGGCTATCACCCATTACTCTAACCTGCCCATTAGAGTCTGTTACTAGCCAACTAGCACCCATTACTCTACCCTGCACATTAGAGTCTGTTACTAGCTGGCTATCACCCATTACTCTACCCTGCACATTAGAGTCTGTTACTAGCTGGCTATCACCCATTACTCTACCCTGCACCTTAGAGACTTACTAGCCAGCTAGCCCCCATTACTCTACCCTGCACCTTAGAGACTGTTACTAGCCAGCTAGCACCCATTACTCTACCCTGCACCTTAGAGTCTGTTACTAGCCAGCTAGCACCCATTACTCTACCCTGCACATTAGTCTGTTACTAGATGGCTATCACCCATTACTCTACCCTGCACCGTAGAGACTGTTACTAGCCAGCTAGCCCCCATAACTCTACCCTGCACATTAGAGTCTGTTACTAGATGGCTATCACCCATTACTCTACCCTGCACCTTAGAGACTGTTACTAGCCAGCTAGCCTCCATTACTCTACCCTGCACATTAGAGTCTGTTACTAGCCAGCTAGCCCCCATTACTCTACCCTGCACCTTAGAGACTGTTACTAGCCAGCTAGCCCCCATTACTCTACCCTGCACATTAGAGTCTCTTACTAGCCAGCTAGCCCCCATTACTCTACCCTGCACCTTAGAGACTGTTACTAGCCAGCTAGCCCCCATTACTCTACCCTGCACATTAGAGTCTGTTACTAGCCAGCTAGCCCCCATCACTCTACCCTGCACCTTAGAGACTGTTACTAGCCAGCTAGCCCCCATTACTCTACCCTGCACCTTAGAGACTGTTACTAGCCAGCTAGCCCCCATTACTCTACCCTGCACCTTAGAGACTGTTACTAGCCAGCTAGCCCCCATCACTCTACCCTGCACCTTAGAGACTGTTACTAGCCAGCTAGCCCCCATTACTCTACCCTGCACCTTAGAGACTGTTACTAGCCAGCTAGCCCCCATTACTCTACCCTGCACATTAGAGACTGTTACTAGCCAGCTAGCCCCCATCACTCTACCCTGCACCTTAGAGACTGTTACTAGCCAGCTAGCCCCCATTACTCTACCCTGCACATTAGAGTCTGTTACTAGCCAGCTAGCCCCCATCACTCTACCCTGCACCTTAGAGACTGCTGCCCTATGTACATGGCGTTATTGAACACTGGTCACTTTAATAATGTTTAAATACTGTTTTACCCACTTTTTATGTATATACTGTATTCTAGTCATGGCTCATTCTGTATAACTACTGCTGTACACACCTTGTCTATTCATATACTGGCCATAGAGTCTATACACACCATCATATATATTTAGAATCTGGCCTCTGACATTGCTCGTCCTGATATCTCTTAATTCCTTTATTTGGATTTGTTCGATTTGTGTATATTGTTTTGTATTGCAGGTATTACTGCACTGTTGGAGCTAGAAACACGAGCATTTCACTGTGTGTTTAATATGTGTTCGATATGTGTACGCGACCAATGCCATTTTCTTTTCTTTGATGCAGCCTCCTGTTTCACCTTGGCTGGGATGATGAAATACTCACAGGAGAGGTGACATCACCCATCTGGTTCTGGAAGCCGGTGGGGAGGGAATGACGCCATGAATGACATCTGTGGGAGCATGTAGGGCACACCCTCCCCATCTGTCCCACCGATGGTTCCACATGAGCACATACGCAATTACAAATCACCTCACTCATTTCATTTCCTTTATCTCATTTCCCTTCACGCCAGAGCAAAAAGTTGAGATAACAAAATACGTTCAATTTTTTTTTAAATACTGTGGTTGTGATTGATACATTTAGGAATACTTTGTCTTGTGACTCAACACTTCTCGATCTAAGATAAGGCAGACGTGCATCACTGACTCATAAATCAATACGCAATTTGCGGATTCATGCCTGAACAGCTGTGCTTCTGTTGTCAATGTCAAATATCTGAGGGGAGTTAGGATGAAACGTGGAGGAGTCTGAGGAGAGCTGTCAGTCAGAGTCAGCTGCTTTTACCAGACAAAGAGTATGTGGCTTTCAGGTTAAATCCCTGACATGAGAGGCCTCGTGCCGACAGCCTAGCTCAGCTAGTTTGGCCAGACTGCTCCAATCAGCAGCTGTGCGGTAGTTAGTGACGTCACATTAGGTGTGACCAGAGCCATATATTTAGAAATATGTCTCTGGGTGTGGTCTTCTGTCTGTTTTTGAGTAAACTGGGTGTGATATGTAAATATCCTGTTGCAGTAAGGTGTGAATAGGTAAGGCTCCATAGCTCAGTGGTTAGAGCACTGGTCTTGTAAACCAGGGGTCGCGAGTTCAATTCTCGCTGGGGCCTTGGTTGTGGAATCAAAATGTTTTGATCCAAAAGGGAGGTTCTCATATTGAAAATACTATTTTTGAATAAAGGCCAATGAGTTGAATGGGGCCAATGAGTTGAATGGCTCCTAAAGCTAGTTCACAAACAAGATTAAAAACATGATCCATTGATGCTGTCCAGGTTTATCAACTACTTCCCACAGCTATAAATACTACTTCTGACAACTCTCACGCATGTCACTGATCTTGTGTGGACGACAGACACACACAGCTGCTACAGCTACGATCGTTATTTATCTGTTCCATGTTATTTCATTCGCGTACAGTAAACCTTTGGCATCTCACCCACAGAGGAGGTAGAGACAGACAGGCAGGCAGACAGACAGACAGTAGCCTGCCCTCTAGGGAGAAAAACTTAATTATTCTCCACTAATGAGAAGCCACCAGGCACGGGAACACATTTGCATAGAGAGAGGACAATTTCACAGGCAGAAGTATTCAAGGACATCTTTCACCGAATAGATTAGAAGAGCTGACGTGAAATCATTCGGCATATAGTAGAGTATCAAGATTCTCTACCATGGGAGGATTTGTCAATGTAAAACCAATATTTATGAAAATGAAACCATTCTAGACTGAATGGTGAGCCCAAACAGTAAAACAAACGAAGGCCATTAAATTGGTACTATTGTTTATTTTATCGCCCAGTCGGGTCTTTGCAATCAACATAAATACATGATTTCCTTCAATTTACCTCTAAATAGCCTATTTAGTATTCTATATTTGCATTAGCGAGGTTGTTTTCATTCAGGATTGGCTTACAAATGTGACCAGCAGCCAGCAATTGTATGTATGCTTCCAATTGGCAGTGGTTGAGCGCTGTCTGTCCCCCAGCCTATGTATTTACTACTGAGAGCACATAAACACCTATGATTGTATTAGTTGAATGGGTATAAGAATCAAGACAGGTTTGCTTAAATTCCTTTTTTTGGAGATGGAGGAAATACCATCTGATATCGACACCAGCTTCAATGTAAGACCATTATAATCTAATATTACCACATCTTTCTTCTTGAGCCTGTTACTCATTTCACAGATGCTCTTATCCAGAGCAACTTACGGGAGCAAATTAAGGTTAAGTGCCTTGCTTAAGGGCACATCGACAGAGTTTGCACCGAGTCAGCTCGGGGATTTCAAACCAGCGACCTTTCGGTAATTGACCCAACGCTCTTAACCGCTAGGCTACCTGGAATATATGACCCAGTTTCAAACCATTACAACCACTGCCGCCTAAATCTCCCGCTAACGACCGGATCAGAAGAGTCCGTCGGTGTAACCTGCCGTCTTAATAGGTCCTGTTGGTTAAAAGCAGATCAAGTTCTGTACACTCTTCAAGCCTCTCTTCCCCAGTGAGCTCAGCTACATCTCCTGAGTCCTGAACAAGCACACGGGCTCAATATCCCTTCGCTCGCATCCTACGCTACAGTAAACAGTAAATGGACAGTGGGCAAGTGGAGACCACCTGAGAAGCTCAATAGGAAGTGGACGACAACAAATGATCTCCGCTGGGTAAAAACGAATGCCAACCACCGTTCGAGAGGCAGCGAAAACAAGCAACCCGAAAACAGAGGATGAGGAAAGAAAATAAACATTATTATACAGACAAAGGGAAAGTGCACTGTGTACCCGTCTCTCCCCAGAGCGTGTCGGGAGCGTCTATCTGCACAGCCAAATCCTCATCTTTCAGCTCCAGTAAGCTCTTCGCAACCTGACAACGAGACAATAGTACGCACAAGAATTATACACCATAACTATTATAAGCAATACACACAGGTTGAATCTGAAGAGAGCGCACGGTGTGTGTGTGTGTTCGTCAGTGTGTGCATGCAGTAGCCTACGTGAGTTTGTCCCATACTGCAGGCGGCCGTCAGGGCCTGTTGTAAGGCCTGGCCCTTCACACTGCTCTTCACACCGTGCTGCTGTTGGCCCTCAGGGGCCTCTGTGGGGCCCCAGTCCTGGTTCAGCAGGTAGTGGATGATGTCTGGGTGGCCCCTCAGCCCAGCATGGACCAGGGCACACTGACCACTCTTATCAACATGGCCCACCTAAAGGGAGAAACACAGATCAATCAATCAATCAATGAACCCAATGTATTTACAGAGCCCTTTTAACATCAACAGTTGTCACAACCATATTTACAGTAACCTAGCCTATATTTACAGTAACCTAGCCTATATTTACAGTAACCTAGCCTAAACCCCAAAGAGCAAACAGAAGCAGACAATTATGATACATGACTAAGTTATAACTTATGAAACGGCAAAGCTGGGCAACAACAACAGCAGATTGAATTGTCAACAAGGTGAGATAACAGCATGGGACTAACAACTGACCACTGACCTTGGCTCCTTTCTTACAGAGCAGGCTGACCAGTCCTGTGTGTCCTGCTGCGGCGGCCAGACAGAGGGGGGTCATGTCGCTGTCCGAGGGGCCGTCTACGGGCGCCCCCAGCTCCAGCAGCAGGGACACCATTTCAAGGTGACCCAGGTGGGCGTGCACACCCAGCACAGGGGAACGGCCAAGCACCTCTGAACGCCCGCTCACACTCGCCCCGCCCAGCATTAGTAGACGACTCACCTGTAGGTAAGATATTTTTTTTTAAAGAAAAAAGTTGTACGTGCGTGCGAGTCTCTCACCTTGACGTTGGGTGTGCGCGTGCCTGTGCTGTGTGTGCGTGCGTGTGTCTCACCTTGACGTTGGGTGTGTGTCTCACCTTGACGTTGGGTGTGTAGAGATTTCTGAGGGAGGCCAGGGCGGCAGAGAGGCTGTCGGTGCTACAGCTCACCCACAGAGCCTGCAGAACACTGGAGGACACACCTGTCCTCTTACTCTGACCCTAAGAGAGAGGGGGGCAGAGACACTCTGGTTCAAAACTTCCACCATCGCCCCCCACTCGGATAGTCTTTGGATTCACGTCCCATTAGTAGTCCATTCAGACACACTAGCTGGTACCTTGAAGATGTGTGCCTTCAGGATATGATGTCCCAGCTCCATGGTCTGCTGCCGATTCAGCTTGCTCTCCTGTCTGGAGAACATGAAGGCCAACAGAGCATGGCCACTCCTGGGGTCACAGAGGAAGTCGGTGCTCTCTCCGTCCGCCCTCCACACGAGCCACTCTCGAAAGGAGGGGTGGAAGAGCATGCGGGTGCCGTCCCTGCGTCTCACCTAGAAGGACACGGCACAAGATCAGACAGAGGTTGTCGTCATAAATCCACAAGCGGCTGAGATAGTTACTATCGCTGGGAGCCAAGTGCAACTCCCACAGAGTGAACGTCACTCAATGCAATGGCTGTATACTACTTCCTGGTCTACTTCCTGATCTAGCTAACAACGTACGGTACGGCCGTGTCTCAACAGTCTGTCAAGGGGTTCTCTCCTCACCAGGACGGAGGCCAGAGTCTCCAGGCATTGTTGGAAGTCCTCCCAGGACATCTCTCCTCTCACACCCCCAGCATTCAGCGCCCGGAACAGCTGCTCGTCCGCCAGCGGGTGTAACGAGGCCAGCACCACGTTGAGTACGGGCAGCACCCGCTCGAAGGTTCGGTCCCCTTCGAACTCCGCACGGCACTGCAGCAGGTACACCTGATGATAAAGAGGACCACAATGGAAATAAGTTTGTTGACTTGATTGTGTATTGAAACCCGTGTGTTGTACTTCCTGTAGCTGGAGCAACTCTATGGGCTGGTGTCCCTGGCACAGATTAAGTGCCCTACATTTATTTCACATTTGTCAAAGATTTGTCAAATATAATGTGTTCATTCATTCACCTCAGCCAGAGAGACGGGCACTACCATGTAGTTGCCTCCCTTGAGAACCAGGTGGGCGCTCTGGAACAGGTCCAGGGTCAGTTTTAGGTAGAGGAAGGAGCCCTGGCTGCGAGAGGCCAGGTGGGTGTTGAACTTGCTGAGGAGGAGGGGGTCGGGGACGGTGCCGTTGGGCGTGGTGACGTTGGCGGCAATCTCGGGGCTGACGATGACCCGGTGTTGGATGTAGTCGCTAAGGTCTCCACCGATCTCGCTGCTCTCTGGGAAGTCGTCCAGTGAGAGTCTGGAGAAGGGTAGGAGGGCGGTGATCTCCTGGGGAGACAGGAGACAGCGATCATATTGTAGAATTGTACAGTGCCTTGCGAAAGTATTCCGCCCCCTTGAACTTTGCGACCTTTTGCCACATTTCAGGCTTCAAACATAAAGATATAAAACTGTATTTTTTTGTGAAGAATCAACAACAAGTGGGACACAATCATGAAGTGGAACGACATTTATTGGATATTTCAAACTTTTTTAACAAATCAAAAACTGAAAAATTGGGCGTGCAAAATTATTCAGCCCCTTTACTTTCAGTGCAGCAAACTCTCTCCAGAAGTTCAGTGAGGATCTCTGAATGATCCAATGTTGACCTAAATGACTAATGATGATAAATACAATCCACCTGTGTGTAATCAAGTCTCCGTATAAATGCACCTGCACTGTGATAGTCTCAGAGGTCCGTTAAAAGCGCAGAGAGCATCATGAAGAACAATGAACACACCAGGCATGTCCGAGATAATGTTGTGAAGAAGTTTAAAGCCGGATTTGGATAAAAAAAGATTTCCCAAGCTTTAAACATCCCAAGGAGCACTGTGCAAGCGATAATATTGAAATGGAAGGAGTATCAGACCACTGCAAATCTACCAAGACCTGGCCGTCCCTCTAAACTTTCAGCTCATACAAGGAGAAGACTGATCAGAGATGCAGCCAAGAGGCCCATGATCACTCTGGATGAACTGCAGAGATCTACAGCTGAGGTGGGAGACTCTGTCCATAGGACAACAATCAGTCGTATATTGCACAAATCTGGCCTTTATGGAAGAGTGGCAAGAAGAAAGCCATTTCTTAAAGATATCCATAAAAAGTGTTGTTTAAAGTTTGCCACAAGCCACCTGGGAGACACACCAAACATGTGGAAGAAGGTGCTCTGGTCAGATGAAACCAAAATTGAACTTTTTGGCAACAATGCAAAACGTTATGTTTGGCGTAAAAGCAACACAGCGCATCACCCTGAACACACCATCTCCACTGTCAAACATGGTGGTGGCAGCATCATGGTTTGGGCATGCTTTTCTTCAGCAGAGACAGGGAAGATGGTTAAAATTGATGGGAAGATGGATGGAGCCAAATACAGGACAATTCTGGAAGAAAACCTGATGGAGTCTGCAAAAGACCTGAGACTGGGACGGAGATTTGTCTTCCAACAAGACAATGATCCAAAACATAAAGCAAAATCTACAATGGAATGGTTCAGAAATAAACATATCCAGGTGTTAGAATGGCCAAGTCAAAGTCCAGACCTGAATCCAATCGAGAATCTGTGGAAAGAACTGAAAACTGCTGTTCACAAATGCTCTCCATCCAACCTCACTGAGCTCGAGCTGTTTTGCAAGGAAGAATGGGAAAAAATGTCGGTCTCTCGATGTGCAAAACTGATAGAGACATACCCCAAGCGACTTACAGCTGTAATCGCAGCAAAAGGTGGCGCTACAAAGTATTAACTTAAGGGGGCTGAATAATTTTGCACGCCCAATTTTTCAGTTTTTGATTTGTTAAAAAAGTTTGAAATTTCCAATAAATGTTGTTCCACTTCATGATTGTGTCCCACTTGTTGTTGATTCTTCACAAAAAAATACAGTTTTATATCTTTATGTTTGAAGCCTGAAATGTGGCAAAAGGTCGCAAAGTTCAAGGGGGCCAAATACTTTCGCAAGGCACTGTATATGTTGTGGATTTATATCTGACCAAAATGGGCCTCCTGGAACCGTATATATATCATACACTGCATTCTCAATCAAAGTGTACTGCAGCTTGGTTATATCTCAGAGTTGAACTTAGCCCACACGCCATGCAACCATGAGCCCAGGAGCACACCGCAACTTCCCACCCAAAAGTCTGCAGTACAAAATCAATACGATACAACACAGTACAATTCTATCCCCCAGCTCCGGCATCACAGCAGAGAGAACCCTTTCTTCTAGTTGTGACAGGTAACATGAAAGAGGGAAAAACACTGAATAATACAAGTGAGGATGAGAACATGGTTGGCTCACTATGGTGGTGCTGTATGTGCCAGGACAACAGATTAGTCAGGGAGAGGATGGCACCCATCACATCTCTTCAAGCTGCTGCTTCTTCTGACTCACGGAAACATGAAACACAGTAGTCGTGTAACACTGTACGCGGACACTTCTTCTGTAGGATCTTGCTTCTCCACCTGCATTGCTTGCTGTTTGGGGTTTTAGGCTGGGTTTCTGTACAGCACTTTGAGATATCAGCTGATGTACGAAGGGCTATATAAATAAATTTGATTTGATTTGATTTGATCTTCATTTGACCAGAATCGAGGCAGCAAAATAATCCTGCGGCAACAGGATTTGAACATTTCGTCCATAATGTTGCTTGATTGGTGGTC
>NC_034178.2:10397225-10427225 GCF_002021735.2 Oncorhynchus kisutch | reverse complement strand
GAAGGGTTGCGGCTTTTGTGGAGCGATGGGTAACGGTGCTTCGAGGGTGACTGTTGTCGATGTGTGCAGAGGGTCCCTGGTTCGAGCCCAGGTAGGGTCGAGGAGAAGGACGGAAGCTATACTGTTACAAAGGCACACATGTGAACTGTCACTACTTTTTCATGAGAAGTTGGAGGAGAATAATAATCATTCAATGAAATATTTTTTTGAAAACCAGCACTCATGACTAGATTTTTTTTCTTCTTGTGCTGTGAATACAAGAGAGCATGTTAAACGCATCATTGTGGGCTGGTTTCTATAATGGACCCAAAACATATCTCCAGTAAACAATGTTAATTAAATAAGGCCCTGAGTCACAATGGCAAATCACTTCAGTCTCTGTCAGGCATTTATCATCATGTACTATAATTAGGTCACTGTCTATAATGCATTTCCCTGAGCAGGCACATCAAAGCAGATTCCTACTCTTAACCTAAATGATGTCATTACTTGATGTCATTACTGATGTGCGGTATGGTGCACTGTATCAATTTGCTGGATGGGGGCCGAGAAAATGATATGCGGTGTGCATTCACAACCATGGATGGTGGGAGAAAAGTGCGGTACTGTACCTAGCTACTGACGTAGCAACGCTTGCGTTTGTGTAACACCAATCTCCACACAATCAGTCATAGCTTTCAGGGACAGCGCTTTCAAAAGGTTTTTATTCCTGTGGCTTCTGTGTGGCTCATCCGCTAGGACCAAAATATCTGATAGACCCTGCTACTTGAGAGTGATGGCTCTGTTCAAGTATGACTGATCTCAAGGTAGACAGGTTGGCTTGCCTACTTAGAAAATTGTTAAACTTATAATGAAAAAATTTGAATGTTTCAATCACCCTTTGCTGAATGAGTAACCATCAATTTGTCCTTCCCTTCTGGGGCACAGGGAACTGGCAGCTTCCTCAAAAAAGAGCTGTTGCATCTCAAGAGGTTCATCCTGTTGATCATTTCAAACACAATACCTTCAGAGAAGGGAAATGTGTCTCTTACTTTTGGGGGAGGTGCAGGGGCTCTGGTTGGGGACCTGTTGCATGTGACCTCCATGACAGCTGAGAGCCACCAGCCGCGAGACAACGGCCGTCTTGCCGAAGCCCACATCACCCACGATAACGGCCCCACGGCCCTCACAGGTGTCACTCTTCCTTAGGACCTCCTCTAGCCGATGGAACAGCCAATCACGGCCTTGGAACGGTGCGTCCATGGCGACGGCGGGGACCTCGAACAACAATGGCTTCAGCATGATGTCGCCAGATTTGAAGGGAGCGAAGCGCGCTGGACGAAGAGAAAAGAGAGAACACAGGGGTTAATAACATGACTACCTGTTCCTTTTAAAGAGCATTGTGGTGTTCAACAATAATATAGTTGTGTATGGTGTTGTAACACAATAATTGCATGCACTAAGGCAGGATCTCAGTCGGGGTCTCAACTTACTGTTGAGCGCATTATGATATGGGGTGAAGGTTAATGTTAGGACATAGACAAACACACAATCCAGGATCCACTTCCACACTTCCTCCCCCAGGTGGCAGTAACCGGGTCTAGATGCTGAGTTTAGCCTTGATAAGCACATAAATTACTGCCAATTAAGATGATCGTCAGTCAGAGTGCCAGTTTGGAGAGCCGGGAGGCTGCTGGTTGGTTTGGTGGCCATGAGGCCTTTCGTTTGGGTTTGAATCTTTAGTTTAGGCCTGTTTGTAGTTTTCCTTTTTGTATGCATTTGTTCCTGTCACCATCTGAACATAATAATCCGCTTCGGCTCGTCGACCCAAAGGAGTCAAGGCAGAGCTGGTCATGGACCTATGGTAAGCTAACGCTGATTTCTCGCAAAGAAATGCACATGTTCATTCAGGTTACAGACCATGCAACTAGACATAGGACCCCTAGACTTAGCGAGTGCAACAATATTAACAGGCGAGTTAATCGGTTTCGTAACAAGCGTTAGAATAGTACTATACACAAGATGCAATTTAGAAATTTGGTTGTGCTTCAGAAGTTTTCCTCTTGTTAGCCCATGTCAGCAAAACAAGCTATCTAAACTTGTAGTATTCATGGCTGAATTACCGACTGGGTACGAAGGGCACGTGCCCAGGGTCCCTGACCTCCATGGACCCCCATTGATTTTGTACTATACAAAAGTATGTGGACACACCATCAAATGAGTGGATTCGGCTATTTCAGCTACAACCGCTGCTGACAGGTGTATAAAAACGAGCACACTGCCATGCAATCTCCATAGACAAACATCGGCAGTAGAATGGCCATACTGAAGATAAGTCAGTTCATAACATTTCTGCCCTGCTAAAGCTGCCCCGATCAACTGAAATTGCTGTTATTGTGAAGTGGAAATGTCTAGGAGCAACAACGACTCAGACGCGAAGTGGTAGGCCACACAAGCTCACAGAACAGGACCGTCGACTGCTGAAGCGCGTAGCGCGTAAAATTGTCTGTCCTCGGTTGCAACACTCACTACCGAGTTCCAAACTGCCTCTGGAAGCAACGTCAGCACAATAACTGTTCGTCGGGAGCTTCATGAAATGGGTTTCCATTGCCGAGCAGCCGCACACAAGTTTAAGATCAAGTGTTGGCTGGAGTGGTGTAAAGCTCGCTGCTATTGGACACTTGAGCAGTGGAAACGCGTTCTCTGGAGTGATGCTTCATGCTTCACCATCTGGCAATCCGATGGACGAATCTGGGTTTAGCAGATGTCAGGAGAACACTACCTGTCCGAATGCATAGTGCCAACTGTAAAGTTTGGTGGAGGAGGAATAAGGGTCTGGGGCTGTTTTTTATGGTTCGGGCTAGGCTACTTAATATCATTGAACGCAAAAAATCTCAACCCTACAGCATACAATTACATTCTAGACGATTCTGTGCAGTTGGGGGAGGCCCTTTCCTGTTTTTCTGCCCCCTGTGCACAAAGCGAGGTCTATACAGAAATGGTTTGTCGAGATTGGTGTGGAAGAAGTTGACTGGCCTGCACAGAGCCCTGACCTCAACCCCATCGAACACCTTTGAATTGAATTGCAACGCTGACTGCAAGCCAGGCCTAATCACCCAACATCAGTGTCCGACCTCACTAATGCTCGTGGCAGGAATGGAAGCAAGTCCCCGCAGCAATGTTCCAACATCTAGTGGAAAGCCTTCCCAGAAGAGTGGAGGCTGTTATAGCAGCAAAGGGGGACCAACTCCATATTAATGGCCATGATTAAGGAATGAGATGTTCTGTAAAAATTTGCTGTAAAATGACACTTTTTTCTCTCTGCCCCATGGCAAAACAAGTAGAATTGAATTATATTAATTTTCAAATTGCACACATTTCCCTCCGCCCCATGTTAAAATATGTAGAATTGCAGAAAATGTATTTAAAAAATGTTTCCCCTCCTCAGTCAAGAGGGGGGCCACTAAAAGGTTTTGCCCGTGAGGTGGGGAGGGGGACCAACCAAATATTGCCTAGGGCCCCCAAAGGCTCGTCCTGGCCCTGTGCACACACACATGCCTGCATAAACGCCTGCATGCACACACACACACACACACACACACACACACACACACACACACACACACACACACACACACACACACACACACACACACACACACCACAAACCCACCCCACACACACACACAGAAACACAAACAGTACCATACCGTTGGCGTCCCTTCCCCCTGTGCTGTTCCAGGGCTGTTTGACGGAGCTTCGCTGGGGAGCAGCACTCTGTTGATCATCCAGGGAGCTCAGATCCTCCAGCTTCGTGGAACTAGTGGCTGCAAGGGAAGACATGAGACAGAATGAAGGAGAAGAGAAGCAGAAAATAAAGAATGAGGGAAAGCACGAAAGAGAGTTGTTTTTTACAGAGTTGTTTCATTCGTTTTTGCCTTCAAGGTAGAAAATCTTAAACATTTGGGAATAAAAATGAACAAAACCCTTCATCGCCAAACAGTACAACTATGGAGCTCTGTCCCCGTTTCAACATACTGTTCTACGGGCACATACGACATCCCAATTATTATTATTATTTTTTTAATATATTGGGCCTCAAATCTGCCATTTTTTTTTTTTCGCAGTGTGAGCAATGCGAAGAGCAGATGCGAGGCATGTCCCACCGTCAGCCAATCAGCTATAAAGGTTCTCTTCAACTAACTCACAAGTTCATCGCAACAATGGCATCAAAGGTATAACCTACCCCCTCAATTCATGCCCTGGTTTTAACGTAACACCCCAAGCCCTTCACGGACACAGAGATATTTAAGGAGAGAATGATGACTGAAGGAATTGGCCTATAACTTGGTCTGTCAAACAGGTTGGCCTACCTCCTATTTCTTAAATAGGAAGAAATTGGTTTCAACACAAAGCCCTTGTTTTAAGACAAATTCAAATGAAGACTGTTTAAATGAAAGAGGTTTTTCTCAAATCAGCCTGTTTTCAGCACCCATGTTGAACGTATTACATTGCCGCTTCAAAGTAATGTAAGTTATGCAATTTACTCAAATCTGGCTTATTGCGAGGTCACTAACTCTGATAAATAGCTTAATTATGGGCAACACATTTTCTTCTCATTAAAATCAATTACAGAAGTAGAAAGCTATCAAAGTTCACCTCCGTTCCCTCACATCAGTAGCCCGCCCGCGCAGATGCTGCGCTCCTTGTATGCGCATTGTTATGCTTCCTCGGTTGCCATGTTGATTTCCTTACTAGGCCTACACATACACCAAGCTGCCCAGCAAATATAGACTGATTTTTATACTGCCGTGGAGGTGCCGCTAGGCGTATGTACTATACCGATTACTAGGTCACTGCGATTTGTCCCGACTGAATCGTTAAATGTGAGAGGTTCCAACTAGGCCCCATACGGGTGAGCATAAAATACAAGGACATTCTCAAAGTCGCAAAGAGAACCTTGATGACCTCATATCTAGCCGGGGGAATTCTGGTGGAGACATCCTCCCAGGTAGTACCAGCGATGGCAATACTGGCTGCAGTAACCCATGGGGGTCAGGGTGTGTGTGTGTTGAGGGGGAGGGGTGTTCCCGGGCTCCATCAGCCAGGACTAGACATTAAACACTCAATATCTACCCATCCTGGAACATTTTCAACAGTAATCATGGGCTAAGGAATTCAAAAGGTGTTCTAATCCTACTGACAAACAATCTAGATCCTGCGGTGCAATCTGTTAAAATGGATCCTCAAGGAAGACGGATTGCTTTGAATGTACTACTTGATGATAAACAGACGTGGCTCATAAATATATAAGGGTAGAATAATGACGATCCAAACTTCTTTGAGAAAATGTATAATAATCTCATTAGTCTCCAAGATACAAATAATTATATTTTAATGTTAGGGGACTCCAATACAGCTTTGTACAGACCACGGCCGGTTGTGGCACAGCCCAAGAAATGAACCCAGGCCTGTAGTAACACCTCTAGCACTGAATGCGATGCAGTGCCTTAGACCTCTGCGCCACTCGGGAGGCCTAAGTCAAATATTTTTTGTCAAGTTCTTACAATCTCAATTAACAATGGGTTTTGTGAAATCCTTCTCCCCAAAAATCATGTTCTGCGAAAAAAAAAAAACTTGCAATGGCCTAATTACACAGGACGAACTACGGTTGGCAAATGATTCCCTTCAGATGGGGAAAACCCCTGGTCTCGATGGCATTCCAATAGAGATCATATCTGCTGAGAGATCCACTACTGCCATGTTTTAATTACTCGTACATACTGTAAACGACAAACTATCGGACACACAAAAAGAGGGACTGATCTCTCTCCTACTGAAGCAGGAGCCAGGGGGCAGTACAAAGACCCGCTATCTCCAAACAATTGGAGGCCCTTCAATGTCGCGACACAAAAAATATTGGCAAAATGTACTGCTCATAGAATTAAAAAGGTCTTACCGGACATTCAGACGGGATTCTTAAAAGGAAGATATATAGGAGACAACATTAGACTCTTAAAATCTTTATAGCAGATTTTAAGACAGCATTCGATACAGCAGATCTAGAATCAGTTTATAAGTGCCTAGATTTCCTTCAGCTTTTGAGAATCTCTCATGAGATGGGTAAAAGTAATGTACAACAACCCTTTATGTAAAATATACAGTGCTTGTGGAAAGTATTCAGACCCCTTGACCTTTTCCACATTTTGTTACGCTACAGCCTTGTTCTGGAGAATAAAAGCAGACTCGTGTGAGAATTTTTGTCCTTTAATGGCAAACCAAAGAAAGTTAAACAGGCATATTTGTATAACGAACATGAGTTTGAAGGGTTACAACTATTAAATATTAAGACATTAAACCTCTCACTTAAAGCCTCCATTATACCAAAATGATATCTAAATCCAAACGGGTTTTCCAGCAGGCTACTAAGAGAGGCACATTCAACATTCAAAAGGGGTCTCTTTGCCGTTATGTAGATTAACACCAACCTTTTCCGGTGGATTGACAATGGAACCCTGTTTAAAGTCTCATCCGTTTGAAATGAAGCCATACAGAGATGGTTACAAATCCAATTTCCTCCTCCGGAAGAGTCCAGAACAAGTATTACAGCAAATAGTATGTCTAAACTACAACGTACTGATGAAGGAAATAACCATTTTATTGTCACAAAAAAATATAAGAAATTATAAGAAATTACATTGAAAATAAGGACAGTCAATTTTTTGGTCACACAAGCAATTAACAAAGGCGTTTAGGGACGTATGATCGATAAAAAAGTTTAACCAACTCATCACAGCTCTGCCACAAGAATGTAAGGGGCAATTACTCAAAAGAGAAAGGAATTCATTAGTTTGTCTGCCGCCAGTCAAAAACCACGCATGGCTTAAAATGACTCGTATTCCCGCACATCGCAAAATATATCAGTTTCACTTAAAGTCGAGAGGTTTGACAACTGTTCTGCATCAAATTCCAGATAAATGAGAAGAGATTTTTTTGATGCCCCTTAACCATGGCATGGGGTTTGTGAAACGTTGTACAAAACATTTGACGCGTCGATCCGTTCTTTTCAATTGAAACTATTATATGTAATGTTCTCGCCACAAAAAAAGAATGCTCAGTAGATGGGGGTGAGGCCTGTGCCCGCTGCAACGAAGAAACAGAATCAATAGATGATCACTTTTGGAGTCAGGTTCGGGCGTGGTTGTTGAGTCAAAATGTCTGTGTTCAGATGGATGTAGAAACAGTACTGTTAGGAGATCAACAAAAAAACAAAAACAAGATCAATCAATGGAAAATATCATTATCCTTTAAGTTTAGCTATTTACTCTTAGGCCAATCTCGGTAGAAATTGTACAAATAGAGAGGTTCGAGACCCTCTTAAGATGTCAAAGTAAAATAGAAGAATGTATAGCAAAAGGAAATAGTCAAATGCTAATATACTGGGAAAGATGGGTTAGTCTGTCGACAATTGAGGGTTGGAATTAAGATTAGAGGGATTGGTTGACTTGACGATGCACCTAGAGTTCAGTACAAATGTTAGGAGGCTGTACAGGGCACTCGGAAAGTATTCAGACCCCTTCACTTTTCCACATTTTGTTACGTTGCTGCATTATTTGAAATTGGATTAAATCATTTTCCCCCTCATCAACCTACACACAATACACCACAACGACAAAGCGAAAACAGATTTTTCGAAATGTTTGCATTTTTATAAAAAATACAAAACTGAAATATCACATTTCAGATCCTTTACTCAGTACTTTGTTGAAGCACCTTGGGCAGTGATTACAGCCTCGAGTCTTCTTGGGTAGGACACTACAAGCTTGGCACACCTGTATTTGTGGTGTTTCTCCTATTCTTCTCTGCAGATCCTCTCAAGCTCTGTCAGGTTGGATGGGGAGCGTCGCTAGACAACTATTTTCAGGTCTCTCCAGAGATGTTTGATCAGGTTCAAGTCCAGGCTCTAGGTGGGCCACTCAAGGACATTCAGAGACTTGTCCTGAAGTCACTCCTTCGTTGTCTTGGCTGTGTGCTTAGAGTCGTTGTCCTGTTGGAAGGTGAACCTTCGCCCGAGTCTGAGCACCCTGGAGCAGGTTTCATCAAGAATCTTTCTGTACTTCCCTCCGTTCATCTCTACCTCAATCCTGATTAGTCTCTCAGTCCCTGCTGCTGATTCTGCCACCACCATGCTTCCCGTAGGGATGGTGCCAGGTTTCCTCCAGACGTGACTCTTGGCATTCAGGCCAAAGAGTTCAATCTTGGTTCCATCAAACCAGATAATCTTGTTTCTCATGTGAGAGTTCTTTAGGTGCCTTTTGGCAAACTGTCATGTGCCTTTTACTGAGAAGTGGCTTCCGTCTGGCCACTCTACCATAAAGGCCTGATTGGTGGAGTGCTGCAGAGATGGTGGTCCTTGTGGAAGGTTATCCAATCTCCACAGAGGAACTCTGGAGCTCTGTCAGAGTGACCATCTGGTTCTTGATCACCTCCTTGACCAAGGCCCTTCTTCCCGATTGCTCAGTTTGGCCGGGCGGCCAGCTCTAGCAAGAGTCTTGGTGGTTCCAAACTTCTTCCATTTAAGAATGATGGAGGACACTGTGTTCTTGGGGACCTTCAATGCTGCAGAAATGTTTTGGTACCCTTCCCCAGATCTGTGCCTTGACACATTCTGTCTCACATTCTGTCTCATTCTGTCTCGGAGCTCTACGGACAATTCCGTCGACCTCATGGCTTGGTTTAGGCTCTGACATGCATTGTCAACTGTGGGACCTTATATAGATAGACAGGTGTGTAACTTTGATGAAGAACATTTTTTATTTCATGAATTTTAGAACAAGATTTTAACGAAACAAAATGTGGAAAAGGCAAAGGGTCTGAATACTTTCCGAATGCACTGTATATATATTTAATTTGTATGTTTTCCACCAGGTCCTCCAACCAGGGGAGGGGGTGGTAGGAACAAAACAAAAAAAGTGGAACAGAAATAACATATTGGCCAGCAGCATACCACCCTGCATCCCACTGCTAGCTTACCTCTGAAGCTAAGCAGGGTTGGTCCTGGTCGGTCCCTGGATGGAAGACCAGATGCTACTGGAAGTGGTGTTGGAGGCATTCATTCCTCTAGTCTAAAATAAAAAATATCCCAATGCCCCAGGGCAGTGATTGGGGACATTGCCCTGTGTACGGAGCCATCTTTCGGATGGGATTTTAAATGGGTGCTCACTAAAGATCCTATGGCACTTATCATAAGAGCAGTGGTGTTAACCCCGGTAGCCTGTAATGTATTTCAGTCTTAAGGGAGAGCGATTCAAGACTCTTGTCCTTGAGTAAAATGGGAAACAAATTGGTCATAGTTCTTCCCTTATGCTGCCCATGTTTTGTGACGTCAAATATTCTGGAGAAAGACACTCAAGGATAAAACACAAAGACACACAGAGAGCCAGCTGCAGCACACACACACACACACACACACACACACACACACACACACACACACACACACACACACACACACACACACACACACACACACACACACACACACACACACACTGGAACGCATCTTATAGTAAATCCTCTCACTCTCGGCTTCCATTTTACTTCTCCTCCGTCCCCTGTCCCCCCCTCTCTTTTTCTGCCCCTCTTTCTCTGTCATGCTCATTTGCTCACTCTTCAACAACTCATTAAAATGGGTGTTTACCACTAGATCAGTACATGTTGTATTGTGATGATAATCTAAGTGAATCCTCATCCAGCCTGGGAATATCAACAGCTCACTACAGGTCAGGAACATAGTCAGGTCCAGAGACCAGCTCCAATTACACCTGTTCTGTAGCAGAATGTTGTGTTTTTAAGGACCAGTCCGTTTTAGCTCTCTCTGCTCTGCTCCACCAGGCCTAGTTCTCTCTGCTCTGCTCCACCAGGCCTAGTTCTCTCTGCTCTGCTCCACCAGGCCTAGTTCTCTCTGCTCTGCTCCACCAGACCTAGCTCTCTCTGCTCTGCTCCACCAGGCCTAGTTCTCTCTGCTATGCTCCACCAGGCCTAGTTCTCTCTGTTCTGCTCCACCAGGCCTAGTTCTCTCTGCTCTGCTCCACCAGGCCTAGTTCTCTCTGCTCTGCTCCACCAGACCTAGCTCTCTCTGCTCTGCTCCACCAGGCCTAGTTCTCTCTGCTATGCTCCACCAGGCCTAGTTCTCTCTGCTCTTCTCTACCAGGCCTAGTTCTCTCTGCTCTGCTCCACCAGGCCTAGTTCTCTCTGCTCTGAGTGAGTGAGAGGAGATCCAATAGAAGTGGCTTATGAATTCAAGTCTGGCAAAGAAGCAGCTAACTAGATTACAGTCATTTCCTTTGGGAAACAATCTGCTTGTCGGGGTCTGGATGTGATATAACAGTACAGTAATATCTGGATAGGGAGGTTGTAGATAGATATACACAGATGTTCTGTCTGTGTGTGTGTGTGTGTGTGTGCGCGCGCACATGTGTGGGTGTGTGGGCATATGGGTGTGTGCATGTTGTTTTAATGAATCTGCAGTAACTGTTGTATAGTAGCTAGATTGGGCTTGAGGCTTCTAGATTCAAGTTTAATCGCTCTATTTGTAGTAAAGCTGTGATTGAAGCATCTCTAAGTTATTTAGTACTGCCTTTTGTTCCGCGTGGGAAGGCAAGGAACTATAGCTGTCATGATCGAGCCATACTACGAACTCAGCGGCCGTTCGCTCTCTCTCTCTCTCTCTCCCTCATACAGCACATAAATCCATAGTGCGCGGCCCAGCCTCCTGTACTACCGTATAATCTGGCATTACATGAGACCTTTAATCTCCTCAGAGTGGAATCACAAGAGGAACGTCACGTTGCTCTGCTTTGTGACACGTACTGCACAGCTCACAGGACAGGAAGTGGACCAGGAAATGGCCTGTATGGCGCTACACTTCACCTCGCCCACTGGAACACCATGTTACAACACCCAACATCGCCCCCATCGTGTCCAGTCTAGCGGTGAGTCACACCTGGATCTTGGGAAAAAGTGGTTGGCGGCTGGACCAGGCTATTGTTCAGCGTTAGAACCATTGAGCTCAGAGATACTTCACATCACCATCATGCCCATTATACTGCTGAGACAACCTACGTCTTGTTCCATCCAGGGCCAGGTTACTGTTAAACAACGTACACATTTTCTTTCCCACAATCTTCCACCTCACATACATGTTGTTTGGTGTGACAATAATCTCAGAGCACTATGATGAAAGCTACAGCGGCAGTTGAATGGAAAGAGCTCTCGGGGAGGGGGGGGGGGGGTCTGCCCTCTTTCAATGGCACCGCAGGAATACTGACATTCTATTCACACACGGCGCCACTTAACTCTCAAGCTGTACTGAAATCAGCAGGTATACGTAGGACTAACACTTCCTCTGTGCTCGGGCCACCACAGCACAACAACAGATAGAAACCTATGTAGAGCGTGGGCTTTGAAAGGAACCAAACTATGTCCTGTGTTACTCCCATCCTTGTTTTCCCCCCCATCACAACCTGGGAGGTCTATTTAAACAAAATAATACCTTGCATGCTCATTTCTAGCAATTAAAGTTCTCCACGAGCAGCATCCCTTACAAACAGAAGAGTCTGTCCGTCATTTCAGTGGATCCACTCCCCTGAGAGATCGTCGTCGTCTCCCCCGCTCTCCAAATGGAGTGACATCTAACGAAGGATAAAGTTGTCTCTTGTTCTCTCAAACACAGAGGAGAAACAGATGTAGGATAACAACGTAAACCCTCCTGGAATACTGTAGCCGGTAGCGTTCACTGTCTCCATCCTCCAGAGATGTAATGCCGTATGTCGTCCTCGTCTAATGACAGAAACTAGGCAGAAAGCAGCTCTGTCTAATGGCTCTTCCACGTCACAGAAACCACATAGTCAGATAAAGCTACAACTACAGCTGTTTTAGCTACACAAATGAATGGAGGAAAGAGAGCTTCGCCACAAAAACGATTGGTTCTAGACACCTGGCCAAGGTAGAGCTGTTTGATTGTCTTTCATGGCTTCCTTTCCTTTCCTCATCTCCTTTCCCTCATCACCGCTAAAAGGTAAAAGAACTGGATAGATCTCCAACGTACTGCTTTCATCCATCATGCCCTGCTAGGCCAGTAATCATAGAGGAAAGGACACAAGGGAAGGAGACTAGTTGAGACACCACCAGTCAAGAGGCATGAGATGGCCACTCACCTGCCACAGAGTTAGGGCGTGGCATCACAAGGGAAGAAGTGCTGTGCGTGTGGCGTTGTGGGAGGGGCCTCTTGGCTGGGGGCGGAGTTCTGGGTTCCCCTAGGATGGTGACTTCAGACCTGGGCGGGGCCTCGCTGGGCCCTGGCAGGTCATCCTTGGCGACGTGAGGGCAGTAGTTGCCTCTGTGCCCTCCATGCCCAGCGGCCCTCCGGCTGCCATCTTTGCTCAGATCCAGAGTGGAACCGCCGCGGTCCTCATTCTCAGAAGAGCTGGTGATGGTAGCTGAGGCACAGAGGGAGTAGACAGGGGTAAGGTGACTACAAACAACAAAACCAAACAGTTGACTAAAGGCCTTTGGGATGAGATCAAGTTAGGAATCGTTCACTGTGCTTTTCCAGTCTGGTATGTTATTGGCAGTGACACTGTACTGAGTTAAAGAGTAAGAGTCCGATCATCAGTCACATCAACAGTGGCGAGGCATCAGTCACACATCGACATCAACACAATCAAACGCTTGTACTCTGCACCCCTTGCCCTTTTGTATTTACCTATAAATACAAGCTCTATTTAGGGAGAAAGATGTCCTATTTTAGAAAGTCCAGACCCGTACGTAGCAAAGACAGCAACGTCCCAGTTTTGTCAAGAGGGACCTGAAGCCTCTCGACTAAAGTGGCACAGGCAAAAAGAGAGAGAGAGAGAGAGAGAGAGAGTTGGGAGAGAGAAAGACTTGACTGAGAACTCAAAGCAAGGTGAAACAAGTATCATCTATCTCTATTTCTTCAGTCAGTGCTGAGGCCCTTATCTTAATCAGGTTTATTGACAATGAGAGTAATGCGATACAGTTGAGGTCGGAAGATTACATACACTTAGGTTGGAGTCATTAAAACTCGTTTTTCAACCACTCCACACATTTCTTGTTAACAAACTATAGTTTTGGCAAGTCGGTTAAGACATCTACTTTGTGCATGACACAAGTCATTTTTCCAACAATTGTTTAAAGACAGATTATTTAACTTGTAATACACTGTATCACAATTCCAGTGGGTCAGAAGTTTACATACACTAAGTTGACTGTGCCTTTAAACAGCTTGGAAAATTCCAGTAATATATGTCATGGCTTTAGAAGGTTCTGATAGGCTAATTGACATAATTTGGAGGTGTACCTGTGGATGTATTTCAAGGCCTACCTTCAAACCCAGTGCCTCTTTGCTTGACATCATGAGAAAATCTAAAGAAATCAGCCAAGACCTCATACAAATAAAAAAATTGTAGAGATCCACAGATCTGGTTCATCTTTAGGAGCAATTTCCAAACGCCTGAAGGTACCACGTTCATCTGTACAAACAATAGTACGCAAGTATTAACACCATGGGACCACGCAGTCGTCATACCGCTTAGGAAGGAGACGTGTTCTGTCTCCTAAAGATGAACGTACTTTGGTGCGAAAAGTGCAAATCAATCCCAGAACAACAGCAAAGGACCTTGTGAAGATGCTGGAGAAAACAGGTACAGAAGTATCAAAATCCACAGTAAAACGAGTCCTATATTGACATAACCTGAAAGGCCGCTCAGCAAGGAAGAAGCCACTGCTGTAAAACCGCCATAAAAAAGCCAGACTACGGTTTGCAACTGCACATGGGGACAAAGATCATACTTTTTGGAGAAATGTCCTCTGGTCTGATGAACCAAGAAAATAACTGTTTGGCCATAATGACCATCGTTATGTTTGGAGGAAAAAGGGGGAGGCTTACAAGCTGAAGAACACCATCCAAAACGTGAAGCACAAGGGTGGCAGCATCATGTTGTGGGGGTGCTTTGCTGCAGGAGGGACTGGTGCACTTCACAAAATAGATGGCATCATGAGGGGGGAAAATTACGTGGATATATTGAAGCAACATCTCAAGACATCAGTCAGGAAGTTAAAGCTTGGTCGCAAATGGATCTTCCAAATGGACAATGACCCCAAGCATACTTCCAAATTTGTGGCAAAATGGCTTAAGGACAACAAAGTCAAGGTATTTGAGTGGCCATTATAAAGCCCTGACCTCAATCCTATAGATCATTTGTGGGCAGAACTGAAAAAGCATGTGCGAGCATGGAGGCCTACAAACCTGACACAGTTACACCAGCTCTGTCAGGAGGAATGGGTCAAAATTCACCCAACTCATTGTGGGAAGCTTGTGGAAGGCTACCTGAAACGTTTAACCCAGATTAAACCATTTAAAGGCAATGCTACCAAATACTAATTGAGTGTATGTAAACTTCTGACCCACTGGGAATGTGATGAAAGAAATTAAAAGTGAAATAAATCATGCTCTCTACTATTATTCTGACATTTCACATTCTTAAAATAAAGTGGTGGTCCTAACTGATCTAAGAAAGGGAATTGTTACTAGGATTAAATGTCAGGAATTGTGAAAAACTGTTTAAATGTATTTGGCTAAGGTGTATGTAAACTTCTGACTTCAACTGTATATTATTGAGATATATAGATGACAAATGGAAGGACGAGATTTTTTTTTTCTTCTTCCATATACACTACTGGTCAAAAGTTTTAGAACACCTACTCATTCAAGGGTTTTTCTTTATTTGTACTATTTTCAACATTGTAGAATAATAGTGAAGACATGAAAACTATAAAATAACACATATGGAATCATGTAGTAACCAAAAAAGTGTTAAACAAATCTAAATATATTTTTCAAATAGGTACCCCTTGATGACAGCTTTGCACACTCTTGGCATTCTCTCAACCAGCTACATGGGGTAGTCACCTGGAATGTATTTCAATTAACATGTGTGCCTTGTTAAAAGTTAATTAGTGGAATATCTTTCCTTCTTAATGTGTTGTGACAAGGTAGGGGTGATATACAGAAGATAGCCTTATTTGGTAAAAGACCAAGTCCAGCATACCACCCTGCAGCATACCACCCTGCATACCACTGCTGGCTTGCTTCTAAAGCTATGCAGGGTTGGTCCTGGTCAGTCCTTGGATGGGGGACCAGATGTTGCTGGAAGTGGTGTTGGAGGGCCAGTAGGCACTCTTTCCTCTGGTCTAAAAAATAAATATCCCAATTCCCCAGGGCACTGCCCTGTGTAGGGTGCCGTATTTCGGATGGGACGTTAAACGGGTGTCCCATGGCAATAAAGATCCCATGGCACTTATCGTAAGAGTAGGGGTGTTAACCCCGGTGTCCTGGCTCAAACCATCACGGTCACCTAATAATACCCAGTTTACAATTGGCTCATTCCCCCTCTCCCCTGTAACTATTCCCCAGGTCGTTGCTGTAAATGAGAACGTGTTCTCAGTCAACATACCTGGTAAAATAAAGGATTAAAAAAAATATTATGGAAAGAACAGCTCAAATAAGCAAAGAGAAATGACAGTCCATCATTACTTTAAGATATGAAGGTCAGTCAATACGGAATAGTTTGCACTTGAATAGTTTCTTCAAGTGCAGTCGCAAAAACCATCAAGCGCTATGATGAAACTGGCTCTCATGAGGACCACCACAGGAATGGAAGACTCATAGTTACCTCTGCTGCAGAGGATAAGTTCATTAGAGTTACCAGCCTCAGAAATTGCAGCCCAAATAAATGCTTGACAGAGTTAAGTAACAGACACATCTCAACATCAACTGTTCAGAGGAGACTGTGTGAATCAGACATTCATGGTTGAATTGCTGCAAAGAAACCACTACTAAAGGAAACCAATAATAAGAAGAGACTTGCTTGGGCCAAGAAACACGATCAATGGACATTAGACCTGTGGAAATGTGTCCTTTGGTCTGGAGTGCAAATTGGAGATTTTGGGTTCTAACCGTGGTGTCTTTGTGAGACATGGTGTGGGTGAACAGAGGAGGAGGTGTGATGGTGCTTTGCTGGTAACACTGTCAGTGATTTATTTAGAATTCAAAGCACACTTAACCAGCATGGCTACCACAGCATTCTGCAAAGATACGCCATCCCATCTGGTTTGCGTTAGTTGGACTATCATTTGTTTTTCAACAGGATAATGACCCAACACACCTCCAGGCTGTGTAAGGGCTATTTTACCAAGAAGGAGAGTGATGGAGTGCTGTGTCAGATGACCTGGCCTCAATCAAATTGAGATGGTTTCGGATGAGTCGGACCTCAGAGTGAAGCAAAAGCAGCCAACAAGTGCTCAGCATATGTGGGAACTCCTTCAAGACCGTTGGAAAAGCATTCCAGGTGAAGCTGGTTGAGAGAATGCCAAGAGTGTGCAAAGCTGTCATCAAGGCAAAGGGTGGCTATTTGAAGAATCTCAAATATAACATATATTTTGATTTGTTTAACACTTTTTTGGTTACTACATGATTCCATATGTGTTATTTCATAGTTTTGATGTCTTCACTATTATTCTACAATGTAGAAAATACTAAAAATAAAGAAAAACCCTTGAATGAGTAGGCGCTCTAAAACGCATATCAATTATTTATCAGGAGGTGAGAAGAAAATATCTGAATTTAAATTGATCCAACTATGGTGATGATGGTCTATATAAGTACTCACCTATGATTCCGCTATCCTGGCTCTCAAGTGTGGAGTTTGGGCTCCGGCAGGGACTGGGGCGGAGGAGGGTCCCACCTGGGCTGGGATTGGGGAGACAGGGCCCCCCGGTACTGCTACTACCCATGGTGGAGCAGGGGCTGTCTGAGCATGGAGACGTAGTGCTGCAGGTCAATGTGGAGCATGGGCTCACCGCCTGGCCAGAGACATTACACTACAGACAGAGAGGGAGAGAGAGAGAGAGAGAGATAGGCAGAGAGGGATGAGAGAGAGAGATAGGCAGAGAGGGATGAGAGAGAGAGGCAGAGAGGGATGAGAGAGAGAGAGAGAGAGAGAGAGAGAGAGAGAGAGAGAGAGAGAGAGAGAGAGAGAGAGAGAGAGAGAGAGAGAGAGAGAGAGAGAGAGAGAGAGAGAGAGAGAGAGAGAGAGAGAGAGAGAGAGAGAGAGAGAGAGAGAGAGAGAGAGGGAGAGAGAAAGGCAGAGCGGGATGAGAGAGAGATAGCGAGAGAGGGATGAGAGAGAGATAGGCAGAGGGATGATGAGAGAGAGAGTGCGAGAGAGATAGGCAGAGGGATGAGAGAGAGAGATAGGCAGAGGGATGAGAGAGAGAGAGAGAGATAGGCAGAGAGGGATGAGAGAGAGAGAGATAGGCAGAGAGGGATAAGAGAGAGAGAGAGAGAGGTGAGAGGGATGAGAGAGAGGAAGAGAGAGAAAGGTGAGAGAGGGATGAGAGAAAGAAAGAGAGAGAAAGGTGAGAGAGGGGTGAGAGAGAAAGAGGGGGCAGTCAGGTAGAAATGGAGGAGAGTTGGATAGAAAGGGTGGCAAGATAAGAGAGATATAGAAAGAGAAAGGGCAGAGAGAAGAGAGAGAGAGAAAGAGGTGTTTTATTTAAAGCTGTCTATGGACAAGTATTATCAGAGGTATAGACCCTGTTGGCATCCTTTCCAGTTGTCCCCAGGTTAATGCGTGGTATATAGGTCATTGTATATACAGTAAGTGTGTGTGTGTGTGTGTGTGTGTGTGTGTGTGTGTGTGTGTGTGTGTGTGTGTGTGTGTGTGTGTGTGTGTGTGTGTGTGTGTGTGTGTGTGTGTGTGTGTGTGTGTGTGTGTATGAGTGTGTCAATATCCCCCTCTCCTCCCAATGTCCCCAAACCCCAATATCTGCATCCTTCTTCATATGTCTCCAACAACACCCGAACCCTACCATTCCTAGATCCTATAGGTCTCAACTCATCCCAGCACCCAGCGTTTCTGCAACGTTAGAGAACGTTCAGCTCAGTGCTTTTCCCACTTTACCACCCCATCATTTATCTGAACCAGGACACGGTACACTGCTCACAGCCGACACATTGTCTCCATAAAACTGGCTCCATCTGGAGCTCAGGTGGAGGAAGGAGGTTAGGAAATTGGGGCAATGCTCAAACGGTGATAGAATGATACAGTACAGTATATAAACCTCCTGCGGGCTCAACAGCATGTGGCGAGCCAATGCAACAAGATTAAAAGCAAGATATTCAACTGACATCACCTTACGTACACATTCCATAAACAAAATGACATTACAGTATATGCTTTCAAATATTAAGACAAGAGTGCCTCGGGTTTTCTTTTCAACTGGTCATTTACCTTGTAGTTTCTAAATGTGCAGCTTAACCAAAACAAACTCTCAATCTTGGTTATCATACAAAACATTGCCTTGAAATCTAATGAAAGAAACCATACAAAAACTCCTCACTTCATCTGCAAAGAAAACACACAAGCCTCCTTTTCATATTTCTGACATCTGACTTCAGTCACTCTCCCTCCTTCCTTCCCACCATCTTTCCTTTCACATACCTTCTTTTCCCTCCAGTCCTCCATGGGGGTGCTAGGTGAGGCTGGGGTCCCTTCTCCCAGTAAGAAGCCCAGCCTGGTCATCAGTTCCTGGGTTGAGAAGGAGGAGGAGCTGGGCTGGAGCTCCGCGTGCAGCTCTGGAGGACAGATGGAGAGAGATGACAGACGAGCAGATCGCTGTGAACAGCACGACGTGACCACACCAAACACACGCGTTCTGTAGCTCAGCCCAGTTCAGTCCAGCTCAGTTCAAACCTTCCTGCCTTTCCTCCTACCTGGCTACGTCGATTGGATGGAGGATTATGTATACTATGCCGATGGAGGAGAGGTTAATGTATGCATCCACAGGTCAGCAGTAGCAGCAGTAGTGCCGGTCGGCCTCATTGCCAATGAAGAGGCTGTGGCTTTCTCAGTCCCTGGCTGCACGACTGAAGCAGCTCTCTCTGTGTGTGTGTGTGTGTGTGTGTCCATATGTGTGTGTGTGTGTGTGTGTGTGTGCCTGCTCAGCGCTCCCGGTTGGTTAGGAGACAGGCGTAGAATCTCAATGAGCTCAGCTCAGCCCTGGCCTCCGGCAGAGGGCAGGCGCCTTTGCACCATCGTCTTTGGCACTGGCTGCCCTATCCGGACAGATCGGGCTGAGCTGAGCAATAGGGTGCGTCGATACATCACTGAGATGGGCGTGATGCCACGACCTTTCACCTCTAGGTCATCTACACCACTGTACAGACGCAGAGGAGGATGAGGCGAGGGGGTTCAACACTGCACCTCTATATCCTGTTTACATACAACAGTGAGTTGGAGAATATGATGATGTCTAGGAAATGGAGCTCCTATTGAGAGAGATGAGGAAGAAGGGAAGGAATGTGGGAGGGCCGAGACACAGCTTGTTGGGCGTTAGTTACTCTCAACCCGTCTGGGGTTAGACACGTTCTCATCCATCTCTCCCCTCAATCCGTCTTGGGAAAAAAGCTTCCAAAGGTGAACCCTTTTTGGTTCCAGGTAGAACCCTTTTTGGTTTCAGTTAGAACTCTTTTGGGTTCCATGTAGAACTCTCTGTGGAAAGGGTTTTCACATGGAACCCCAAAGGGTTTTACCTGGAAACAAAAAGGGTTCTTCAAAGGGTTCTCTTATGGGCACAGCCCGAAGAACCATTTTAGGTTCTAGAGTGCACCTTTTTTTCTAAGAGTGTATCCCTCCATCCCTCTCCCCCTCTCTCAAGCCCCCAGGATCGCCCCATTCTTTCCTTCTCACTGTCGATATCCTCTCCCCGCCTCCACATAATCCATTGTTCTCTCCAATAAACCGTAGAAATGATGCAATACACAGTAAGCAAATAAGAGGAAACAGCCACCACCACCTCACTATTGCATATATCTCCTCTCTTCTCCCCCCTAAAGTCACAACTTCCCCCATCTCTCAGACAAGGGGCGATGATGAAACGAGCTGACTGGTTAGACGAAAGGCAGGCACCGGCACCTTTCCTACACAGCAGAGATCACATGCAGAGCTGTTAATCACAGACAGTGAGAGAGACAGAAGGACAAACAGACGCTTGGTGGAACAGGGGGCTGGACTGTCTGACCGGGGCTCCTGTACATTCAGATAACCAGAGAAGAGTTCAACGCAGAGTCTGATTCAAGGGTGTACATTACAAATGGGAAAGAAAGAGAGACCGTGAATGCCAGGGTAGTTGGGTGCCATCTTGGATAGAAATCAAAACAGGGGTATCACCTGAACTAAATGAATCCTGTAATGTCACCTTCCATTATCCAGCTTAATGGAAGTGAAGTATTAAACCAACCGTAGTCACAGCAGCTGTCACATTAGCAGCTCCCTTCAAAATGATCACTCTGATACACGTTCTCTTTCTGTGAAAAACATGGATCTGAAGTGTTTTGGTCCACACTGGGTTGTGCAATAGACTGGGAGCTGGAGCACGCTTGGTTCTTTCTGGCAGAACGTTGTTCAATGAAATCTTAGCACACTTCCACTGGGCACAGACTTCAGTTCAAAGTTTTTGACTTATATTTGGTTGATTTGTCAACTAACGTGAATTCAATGTGAAATCAACCCCAAAAAAACGTCACCATGACATTAAGGTTCTAAGTTGTGAAAAAAATATGAACTTCCCTGAATTAAGTTGATGACTTTTTGGAAATCCAATCACTTTTCCACGTTGATTCGACATCGTCACATTACACTTTTGGGTTGAAATGACGTGGAAACCAGTGGAGGCTGCTGAGGGGAGGATGGCTAATAATAACGTCTGGAATTAAGTACATGTGGTTTCCATGCGGTTGATACCATTCCATTGACTCCATGCCAGCCATTACTATGAGCCGTCCTCCTCTCAGCAGCCTCCGTTGGTGGGAACAACATTGATTCAGTGGTAAGGCACTTTGGTTAAGCAGAGATCCACCAAAACTGAGAACAAGATCTGGCTCTGCACCCTCCATCTCAAGGAAACACACCGTCAAATTCCGGGTGAAAATTCATCCCTCGTCATTCTTATCCGACAGGCGTATTCTTGGTTTATGTGCAAAAATAGAATAATGACGTGGCCTGTCAAAGTCATTACCAAACTGAATACACTCAAATGCATTTCACAGCTATTCATGTCTAATTCATGAATTTGTTTGAGTCTGGTAAGGTGGTTTTGAAAGGCAAACCTAATCATCTTATATGACGTTAAAATTATACCTCTGCTCCATTCAGGGTTCATTACAATTCATAACGAGAAAAGCACGTGGAAAAGCAAATATGGAAAACGTCACATTGAAAAGTATTGCAAATTACCACACAAATGAGAAGGAAATGG
Source organism: Oncorhynchus kisutch (assembly GCF_002021735.2). Lineage (NCBI taxonomy): Eukaryota > Metazoa > Chordata > Actinopteri > Salmoniformes > Salmonidae > Oncorhynchus > Oncorhynchus kisutch. Next base: position 10,405,847 of record NC_034178.2, on the reverse strand, counting down.
TTAGTAAATGTATATTATAATGATCTATATTTACTTTACATTCATAACGGTTACTGTGGGTCTATGTGGGCAGTGGGAAATGGTTTTAAAAAGCTACCCTCAAATCACACAACTGTGGCTAAAACTAAACAAGACAAACCGAGAGAGAGAAAGAGAAAAAGTGAGAGGGAGGGTGTGAGAGTGAGACACAGAGAGAGAGAGAGAAAGAGAGAGAGAGAGAGAGAATGAGCGACAGAGAGAGAGAAAGAGAGGGAGAGAAAGGGAGAGAACGAGATCGAGTGCATCCTCAATCTATCAGCCAATGTCTCCATCCATTGCCTAAGTGCCCAACTGATTTCCCACCTGAGGTCAGGAAGCTATAATCAGTGAACCTATGCATTCGGCTCTCCATGGTACTATTACGAACAGCACCTCGTAACTTAAACAACCAGACAACATTGAAAGCTTCATCAATCTAACACTGACCTCTGCGTGACAAATCCCAGGAGGGTCTATTCAGGGGGTTCGGGAATGATTGAAACACACAGTAAACACACCAGCCCGCTGTCGCCGTTGGTTATGAGAAGCAGAGGGAGAATAGCGGTGCTTGGCAACAAGAGGACATGAGGATGCTGGAGACAGGCTGCTCCGCCTCAGGACTAGCCCCCAGCCTCTCCACATAGACAGCTGTGCAGGGGATGGCTGGCATTTACACTGTTACCCTCAGCACCACTTAGGTTTGGCAGGTCAATTGAACACATGCGCATGCACATACTGTACATGTGCATTTGAAAAAGATTACAGCAGGCACCAAATCAAAGAACTCAAAACTATGGAAGATTTGTTCTCTCTATCCTCTGTACCTCTCTTCCTACTTTTCCAAATGTACTGTATATCATTCTCTCTCCCCTCCCTCGTCTCATCTCTCATCCACAACTCTCTGTGCAGACACGCTCACACTCACCTCTCTGGGCAGTCTTGCTATTGTTTAGAGTGAAAGCGAACGCGTCTCCAGGAAAATAAGGACTCTCCACATACTCCAGCTTCCTGTACAGACCTTTAGTCAGAGCAGCAGAGAGAGAGAGAGTGAGATGGGGGTAACGAGAAAGGGAGGAGAAAGTGAGCGAGAGCGAGAGCAAGAGAGAGAAATTCAACTCTTCCAGATGGGATTTGCAGTGGGGAATTTGAATTTCTCCCACCAGTTGGGAGGAGCCAACATGAACTCAGATACATGCAGTACAGTATAAACTAATCCCTGTGATGATAACAGCTCAAATCGCCAACATGAGTGTGTGTGTGTGTGTGTGTGTGTGTGTGTGTGTGTGTGTGTGTGTGTGTGTGTGTGCGTGCGTGCGTGCGCGTGTGTGTGTCTGTGTGAGGCAAAGGTCCACACTACTACAGTGAACTCAGAGCTTCAGCTTGATGCACACTGCACCGCCACCTAGTGTTACTCAGCTAGAATGCCGAAGACACAAACGCTGAAGACATCGAAGCATAACCTTCCAAACAAGGTATACAGTTCCTTTCCAAAGCTGCGCTGGGTCAGTGAGTAAGCGGTAGAATCCCAGTTACTACATAGCCCTGGCATACCACTGAGAAATCACGCATGGAAGAAATACTCAATAAGTTAATGACAAAGTTACTTTAGTTTATTTGCTTTCTAAACTTCCCCATCCTTCAGTCCTTGGAGATACAGTGAGTTGTTGTTATTGATGTGCTGTATCCTGGACAGTATGCACATTTGACAATGATATTTTGAGCATAATCTCCTATATTTCCCAGGGGAAATAAAGTGCTAGCTGTGTGAATAGCCCTTAATCAATCATTAGGCATGTACTGGCTGTGCTATAAACCCACTGGGCTTAAAAACCAGGCAGAGCAATCATAACCTAATCTCCACAAAGAGCACACAAGAGCCTGTCAGAACCGTGGGAGATACTGAACAGAACATGTGATCAATATGCTATGAGCGAGACTCGTCGCTAGGCTAGCAACGAACATAGCAACGAGAACAAGATGACCTGCAAAAAAAGAGAATGATGTAAGTATATTCATTTTTACAGATGATCTATAGATGTGCCCTTCCCTCTGTGTGGTGTGTGTGTGTGTGTGCGGGTGTGTGTTTGTGCGTGCGGGTGTGTCTGTATGTTTGTGTGTGTTCATTAGAAGAACAAAAGCCTGGTGGATGGCTGTTACAATACCTGGGGACTTGATGCCCATATCTGAGGGCATTATGTAGGACTGGCGATGGACCAGGGGTGAGGAAGGCAGGGAGATGGACTCCCCCTTAGCCAGCTTCCCCCTCGGCCTGCCACTTGAGGGATGGGGGTGGTGGGCATGGCTAGGCTCCTGGTAGTGGGTCACCCAAGCACCAGCACCCCTTCGTTGGATACTGTGGCTGTGGTAATCAGCAACTACAGCTAGCAAGAGGAGAGGGGGATATAGTGGGAAAGGTGAGAGAGATTAAAAGGGGTTGGAAAAGAGAAGAGAGAGAGAACAAATTAAACTGTAATCAATAATAGGGCCTATGAAAAGGTGTATCTGGAAACTTAAAGGGATAATCCACCCCAAACCACTAATTCCTATCATTAACAGTGTTAAACAACACTAATATGTGAAAACAATATTTTTTGTGAACAAATGTTTCATTTTGTCGTTATAACAAGGTTGTAAGCAGCATGTGAAAATCTTTGTGGAAATCTTTGTGCAGCTCAAGTCGACTACAAAACCCACAATGCAATGCTCTCTGGGCTGGCTGGCTATTTAGCTAGCTAAGTAGCAAACGTATCTACATACAATAATACCAAAGTCAATATCAGCATGTGAAGTAGCTAGCTATCTGTAAAATCGCCTAAACAAACTGAACTAGCAATTCAGGAATCTATCTCACCGAGATTAACCTGCAGTTCATCTCTGACTAGAGTGAGTGCAGAGCATGTTGCTATGGCAACACTGGCCCTTTCCCACCTTTCCCACAGACAGGGCGCATTGTGGGATGCTACTTGAAAGAGAAACTGAGTTGAATCATTTGGTACACTGTTTAGATTGAGCACAACAAAAAAAACGTTATGAAATGTGATAGTGTGTTACCCCCTATCTCCAATGAGGAGAACCATGTAGCTACGACTCGTTCCGACACCACTTCCTGGTTTCATAGATGGACCACTTCGGAGTTAAATCATGGGTAAAAAAAAAAATACTAAAATATTTACCTACTGATAGAACATAAGCTTTCACCAAATTGACATGGGTTTTATGATTTTTATTTCTGGGGGTGGGTTATCCCTTGAAACAGGATCGTCAGATACATGTTTTGGAGCAACAATAAGTGGACGACATCCCCTTGCATTAAGAGACCGGATCGATTCTTCAAGTCTAGTAGTGGCTCTTTGAAGAGCGGACCGCCTACTGGCAGCTCAGAGGCCTTTGAGGAAAGTGTGTTCCGCTTCTGTCTCCCCTCTATGCTAAATGTAATCACTGCACAGGTGCAATGATGTGCGTGTGCATTGCAGTTACTGGCTACGCCTGATGCATAGAGTGCAAAAATAACACAGCATTAACGGAGCTGGAGTAGTATGTAATGCTACAACAAAATCACATTAAAGCAGCCCGTTGAAATTTAGCATGGTTTATACAGTAACCTCATTCCTGTGGATGACAAGAAGAGAGACAGATGGCCATCTACATTATATAATCTATTTGAACGACAATCTGCAAGGATACACACAGCCTTAAAAAGCAGAACGTACAGGTTATGGACAAAACCAACATTACTAGGTAGGGAGTTGCTATAACTTGATTATAATTAGTTATAAACTCAGGGCCCCTAATCGTGCTGCAAAGTTTCCATTCTCCTTCTCTGATGCCTCTGAGCGAGCCTCCAGGCCACACACATGGCCTTATGGGAAACATATGCTGCTCATCATGTAGTCAGGGAACAACTTTCTTTCTCAAGGCTTCACACACAATCACAGACAGCTTCACACAATGTAAGGCCATAGGCTTAGACCAGGGGTTGCCAATTACATTCAGCCGTGGGCGGATGGTACGGACGGCCGGAACATAGTTATAAATCATTTGTACACTACAAATTGACTAGAATAATCCCAAACAGATATAGTATTAGACAACAAAATAATCATTTCAAACCTTGATTACATTGGGATACGATCGCATATGTCTCTATTTATGCGTGGGAGTTCCTTAGGGACAGATTTCCTACATTAAAATCACTTTGAGATGATTTCCTGGTGATTTTACAGACGTTTTATGTCCAACAATTAAAATGCACATGCCATTATTAGCATGGTAGTCCACCTTTTGAACTAAATCTAAGGACCTAGAGGCATTAATGGTAGATGGTAGATGAGACTGACACTTCTCTGAGTTCTGTAGCTCGTCAACATTAGATGCATTAAATATTTCATGTGAAATATTCTGACTTTGTACCCATGTGTCTACAGTGCCTTCTGATTTCCCCCAGACTTCTCTAGGGGTGAGCACTCACGTTATCAGATACTGACAACACCCTTGTTGTTACCTCACAGAATGGAGCTAGCTAGTAGCTACATAACTACTGGAAAGAGGCACAACCCCAGAACGGAAGCACACGAGGCCTAGCATCAATCTGAATAATAGATTATAGCCTACCAAAATAAAGAGGCTTGACAAACATTATTTAGAACTGGTAAGAAAAATCTATATAAAAAAGATATACCCCCCCCCCCTTTCCCTCTGAACAGCCTCAATTCGTCAGGGCATGGACTTTGCAAGGTGTTGAAAGCATTCCGCAGGGATGCTGGCCCATTTAGACTACTATGCTTTCCCACAGTTGTGTCAAGTTGCCTGGATGTCCTTTGGGTGGTGGACCCTTCTAGATACACACGGGAAACTGTTGAGCATGAAAAACCCAGCTGCGTTGCAGTTCTTGACACAAACCGTTGCGCCTGACACCTACTAGCATACCCTGTTCAAAGGCACTTAAATATTTTATCTTGCCCCTTTGAATGGCACGCATACACAAGCTGTCTCCTCTTCATCTACACTGATTGACGTGGATTTAACAAGTGAGTGACATCAATAAGGGATCCTAGCTTTCACCTGGATTCACCTGGTCAGTCTGTGTCATGGAAAGAGTAGGTGTTCTTACTATTTTGTATAGTCAGGGTACATCCCTCATGACCCAAAAAGTTATTGATCATTTCAGTATCTTATTTTTGTGGGTCAGAGCTGTTTGTTTAACCCACTCCAACTTCTCGTGACACACTTTAGGTCTGAGAGGATTTTACAGCAGTGGGAGGCAGCATTCACTCCTTAATTAGGCTAATTGAAATGGCTCTATAGTCAAACACCCGGGGACGAAAAAATTCGGAGCAGCCAAGTAGCTACCATCTTCAATTAGGGCGAGTGCTACTAATGTCGAGGATTGGTTTCACTTCGCTAGAAACGATTTCTACTCTGAGACTGATACAACAGAGATAGTACCCAGATTTCAGAAACATCCCTACGGCTCCCAGAAAAAACAGAAATCCATCAGTTACTTATTGGTAAAGATTTCAACCCAGCCTTTTATGAACAAATTCCTATGACACTATTATAGTCAGTCAAAAGGTGTCTGGTTACCCGGCACAAACTGTCATGGGTGCAGTGTTGTAGATGGTGTTGTTTGTTCTCTTTCCTACCTGGATCCCTCCTGCTCCTCTTCTCTTCTTTCCTATTCCTCCCAAACACTGCTTTGAACATGTTAAAACTGATTACAGGGAGTTCTGTGAAAAATAGTCAATACAAATATATTATTCCCTCTGCAAAAAAGTGCTATTGCAGTAACATGGCCATATACTCCTAAATGAGGCAGCACTAGTCATGGGGAGATATGGATTACAATGAGCCCTAACATACCCTCATCAGGCACAGTGGTCTGGAATGAAACATGACAAAAAAGGGAAATGTGGAGAATGGTACAAATGAATGGATGCAGCTCAATGTGAAATGGATCCCAGATTAGCAAAGGTGAATAGCAGACAATTAGACTTGAAAACAAATGCGAGGCACATGCTGAAATCCCTTATTTAATCTATTACTTGCGAATGAATTCATACACGATCCAGTAAAAAACATGTTTTTCTTGCAATAACTTTGACGCGAAACATGAACGATTACGTAAACTGTAACGTTAAACAATGTAAACGGCTTGTCATGCCCTGACACTTCACGCATCTAGAAGTTGGCTCACTAAACAGCCGACAACCTCACACGTAACAGTACAAGCAAAATATACCTGTTAAAAAAAGAAGAGTCAAGTTTAGTTCGTCGACGTTTCTTCAAAACAACGCATTTCCCTCCATAGCTATAGGAATGTTGATTGCATGAGCGGAGCTGTGTGATCCATCCTGGAAGTTGGCGGAGCTGATGGATGAAAGACGCTCTATCGTGCGCTTTCTGGGAGCTGGGTGCGCGCCCCCTCCGAGTGAAGAACGTTTGGATGACAAAATGAAAATAAATTAAAAGTCACCAACACCTGCAATTCCATTCCACAGCTGATTTATTTCACCAAGCCTAATTTTCACAACTTCTGAATCTTTTTTTAGTTGTTATGATGCGCTCTTTAAAAAAAATCTTCATACACTTCCATATGGCACATCATCGCCAGTGTTGGACAACATAAATCAGAGCGTTTTGGGGGAAATTCACACACTTAAATAAATAAATAATAAAAAATTCACTAGACACCATATCATACATACACAGTCTACACATTGAATACAGTAACGTTCTGTAACAACACATTATAACATTTTTTATTTCCCTGTACAAATACTATTTGACATTTCACAGATATGACTTCATGATATATATTTGGCCAACATACAAATAATTTATTTGACTCAAAATCGAAATTCACATTATTTTCCATTTGGCTGTAGTCGATTCACCAAGCTAGTTTTGAGATCTTTGCTGCCTTTTCTATATCCATAACTGTCTTAGTTTATCAACTACAGCTAACATATATTGAACATCATGTTAATTTATATTTTGAGTAAACTATCCCTTTAATGTTTATTTTTTACGCAACACTTCTTCAGCACTCTCTCCATTCTCCACATTTCCAACCAAGCGGATGCCTGGCTCGTATCCAACAAACCTTTCTTACTTCTTTGGCTGACATTACACCACTCCAGAAAACAACAGGCTCTTTCCCACTGGAGCCACACACACACACACACACACACACACACACACACACACACACACACACACACACACACACACACACACACACACACACACACACACACACACACACACACACACACACACACACACACACACACAGACACACATTCAGAGACACACACAAGAACACACACATACAGACACACTCATGTTCTTTTTGTCTCTCACATTTCTCTTTCTATCTATCTCACACACACACTCAAACACACACACAGATGCAACTTAAACTGATGAGTCGGTCCATGGTTTCTACATGGTTTCTCCACCCTTACACCCAGGAGTCAGGGGATCCAGAGTACTGGTTAGCCTTCTGAGAAGGCCTCCTCGTGGTGGAGTAGAAGTCCACGTAGTTAGCGGTGTTGGTATTGGATTTCAGTCTGTTAGGTTGGGAGGTGTTGTATCGCTCTGTGGAGGTCAGGTTCTCTGGCTCGTCCTGGTAAGGCCCAGGCTCCTCCTCCCCGTAGCCGTTTGGCGATGACAGATACATTCTGTAGTTGTTGTAAGTGTTCCTATCCAGCTCGTCGGAGTAGAACACATCTTCCTGCTGGTAAAACAAAAGACGAACTCAATCCCTAAAACACAACAAACATGGGTCCTACATGAGGGCGGAGGGACTATTACACAAAACCAGTAAAGTAGTGGTAAAAAATACCAAAAATAGGTGGGTAATCTCTGATCGCAGTCCGTTGTCCTATACTTTCAATGCATTTTTCCAGTAAAAGGTGGGTAAACCCTCTTCCAAAATAAAACAAGTACTATCCACTACACCACTGAACACAATGAAAGACCAAACTTTTAAGATGCATTTGATCCCTTGAACACAAGAAAGGCTCAATGGGGACTCAGTGGCCACCACGTAACTGAAAGAGAATTTAAAAGCCCAGTGCAGTCAGAATTAAGATTTTCCTGCGCTTTATCTATATTTCCACACTATGAGTTTGGAATAATACTATGAAATTGGAAACAATTATGATAATGCCCTTTTAGAGTAAGAGCTGTTTGAAATTAACACCTGAAATTTCAGCCCGCTTGGGTGGGATGGAGTTTGATTGCCCGGTATGTCACCAGGTGGTAAATTAGTTAATAGACCAATAAGAAAGAGGATTCCAAACCTCTCCGCCAATAATAGCTCGTTTCCCCCACTCAGACCACTCTCAGACAGTCCTAGCTACATTCTTGCTAAGAAGCCATTGTTGTTTCCTTTTTGACACAGTTAACTGAAAACAATCACAGTAAGTAACTTCATTGTTAGGCAGAAATGATTTGATGTTGAGATAAAAATAAATTTAAAAAACAGCTGCATTGGCCCTTTAAGACACCAGAACCGCAACACATTTGTTCCTCACCTGGGACCTAGGACAGTCCTCTCTCGATGGTGAGGAATAGGACCCGATAAAATATGGTGTTTGC